>NC_137255.1:14922155-15075452 GCF_965637545.1 Phallusia mammillata
AATGTGCAGGTCAAAATGTGCAGGTCAAAATGTGCAGGTGCCAAAATTTCTCCCTTTCATACTAAAAAAGTCTTTCTGTCCCTTTCACACAAACAATTTTTTGTCCCAATTACATAATTATTATATATCTTTCCCTGCATTTTTATTTTAAATAGTGTTCTGTGCAAATCAATTAACTTATATAGGTATGTTATTTTTCTTGTTAAATGCAGTGGATTAAGTTTTTTAACTGAACAGAATATGACCCTTCAGGGCAAAAATAACTGAAAATACAATGTGGTTTCAAACAAATGCAGTGGTAAATAACTGATGCCTATATAAATGGTGAGAACTTATACTTTTGCATTGCACATCCATCATTTTTTTCATGACATCTCAGTATTATCCTTTTCTAAACCCGTTTTGTTACCATTGTACATATTTTTTACCAAAAATATAATACAGAATGCCCACAGCGGTCTCAAAAAAATATTTTCCCTATCCTAATATTCTTTCTGGCTGTTTCAGTCTCTTTATCTCTCTAATTGTTCACGCCAGGTTTAGTTTGTTTATTTATTTGCAATCCCACATGAAACATACACCTTTTTCGTTCATAATGGCAATCATCTAGTTTCTGTATATTAGTCAGGAAACAATTACAAATTTTGCAAAAGCATCTAATGATATTTTGGTGTATTATGATATTCCTACAGTAGGTCTTTTTAGCCATCTGGTCCACACAATAGCAAGTCAGAAGCAATAACATGAATGTTTTAGCAAACTTAAAATTAGGGCATCACATCAAGTATTTGTGTGGGTTTCAAAATTAACCTAATTAAATACCCATATACCAAGTTATGTCATGTAAATGAGCCTCAAAGAAATAAAAAATGTCAAACATTAAGTTGGGCAACTGTGTGGTTGTCCTTTTCTTTTTGAATGTTGTCATTTGAGTTTCTTCCAAAGACACATATATAGTCCTTTTGTGCAGTATAACCCAAAGGATGGAAAACTTTCTAATAATTCATTTGTTTCATTGAATAAAAATCACTGGACAGCTGGGTCTTTGACTTGGTTTTGAGTTTAATAACAGTATACTCATATGGTAGTCCAGCAACTTCTAGAATTTCACATATGTCTTTTTTGGAAACTCTGTGAGGATCAGTGTAACTTTTGCAATGCAGTAAAAATCTAGCTTGTTGGCTGGCCGTAAACATCCTGTCAGGCATTTACGCACTTTGTAAAAGTTGCAGTAACTCATAAAAGGATAAGCGAGACCTCCAGACTTTGGCTCCACTAAAGAAATCAGCTGGCCCTGTGGTCGCATGGTTGACAACATGCTGACAATTTTGATAACTTCCGTAAACTAGTTTTTTGCCTTGAAAAAACATATCCTCATAAATACTCTGTTGTGTCTAACTCTTTGTTACTTATCATAGCAATTTGACTTGTGTTTTCTGCACCAGTTTCCTTGGTGGTTATGATGTCTAGCAATTGTTTTGGTGCCTTGAATTTTTCTTCAAATAAACTTAATTTTTGATTCACAAAATTTACCCTTTGTTGACAGTTTAAAATGAGTAACTTTGGAAAAAAACATGATCTTTGTTCAAGCTTGACCTTTCGTCTGTCCAGAGTTCCTGGTCGAGGCCAAAGTCGTTGAACATCAGTTCAAAGATACAGCCAGTTAGGAAAGTTCTATTTTTACCAGACTTTAAATCAATTAGTAATAAACTTTATGCACCCTTTAATATGTTAGGTAAAATCACTTCAAAGCGTTTAAAGAAGTACTAAAAAGATAAAACGTACATTAAATACTCTCCAACAGCACAATCACAACCACGTAGTAACATTATACAGGGTAGATGCATAAATCTGACCATACAAGCCCAGCTTTGTCATTTGCTTGCTCTTAAAGCACCAAACTCAATGCAAGCATCCGACAAGCGTGTAGTGTTAATCAAGCGTGACGGAAACAATAGCTGGACTGTCATATGAGTATACTATTGTCTAATTGTAAAATCTATAGAAGCTGGGCAGGCTACAAGCTAACAGGCCTTAAATTAAAAACAATAAAGTCAAACCGATTGAGGTGACGATCGTGTACATATCTAGTCTGAAAAACAGTGTTTCCTATTTCCTGAATGCTAGATAATTTCACGCTTTGCCATATCTAACAAACACAACATGCATTTTTACAAGTTTCTCTTAAATCCGATTTTAATTTATAGGTCATAACTTATAACTAATATTTTTGGCACAATTTATGACCACAACAATAGTTTGACGTTAAATATCAATACTTCATTTGAGCGACTGCACATTTTGGCACCTGCACATTATGACTTGCACATTTCGGCACCTGCACATTTTGACCTGCACATTTTGGCACCTGCACATTTTGACCTGCACATTTTGGCACCTGCACATTTTCAAAAAAATGTGCGCACATTTTGACCTGCACATTTTGGCACCTGCACATTTTCAAAAAATGTGCGCACATTTTGACCTGCACATTTTGGCACCTGCACATTTTCGAAAAATGTGCGCACATTTCGACCTGCACATTTTCGAGCACATTGTGCAAAAAACGCTCGCATGCCCGCCTCGTGTTTCTGGCCTTCGCAAAATGGAACATCACAGAAAACGTTCAATAGGTTGTGGATTTTATTGCTCAATTAAACACAAGTAGAAAGTTTCGTAACATGCAATACAAAGCGCACCAATTCTCACACAAAAACATATAATTTATGTCTCCCAATTCCGGCAGTTTGTAATTAATATAACTCGGCCTTTGACTTAAAAGCAACAAAATCAAGTTTTTCGTCACTGTGATCGATTAAAACTTTTGCTTTAAGATTAAGAAATTTAAACTATTTAAACCAACTCTAATAATTCATCATTTTGGGTCGCAAAAAAACTAAACAAAAACAACTAAGTTACGCTCCAATAGGGCGGTTTTCAAACAGTGAAGTTGATTCCCACCTTCTTGGAATACCAATCCTGTTTGCATTAACTGTTTCTCGGGCCCAGGTACTTCCATATCGAAACTTTTGACCTGAAAATAACAACGCTATCATGGTTAAACATGGTAATTCATTTACAAGGTGGTATGGTTTGGCAATCGTGTTATTTAAGAATCTGATCTAACAATAGTTGTAACAAACGATGTTTTAAACGGAAAGGTAGCAATTGGCAGAAGAAGGCAATTATTGGTATTGGCAATTTAGCAATTGGTTGTTTTAACTGACAGGTTGGCTGGAAAAAGGGCTACCCCAAACTTATTGCATTGACCATCGTTTAGTGTCATGGGAACGTTGCAATGTGTTGTTTTCGTTTCAAAGCCTCGGTAGAATACCTGGAACATATCCGGAGTAGTTTGGAATAAGTCCTTTCTCCGCGTGAAATATCCGTTGTGCCGGTAAACGTTCTCGAAAGACCTGCTGACGATATCGGTCCAAATCTTCCTTGTCATGCCACACACCCTGACTAGGATCAGGAGTGAACCAGCGATACATGTCACGACACCATGGTGTCAATTGTCGAAAGTTGAGCGTGATCAACTGTGAAGAAAAACAAACAACTCGGATAAGATATTGAACACGTCTTTAAAATAGGCGATGTATTACAACAGTAACAAAGGGAAGGGCCAAATTGTTCATGCTAAGTGGTGCTATAGCCAAATTTCTGCAAGCATGTGGAAATTAAAGTCCGCGAACGTAAACGAGAAAAAAGTTGCTGATCTTTGATGCTAACAATAGTTTTTTGTCTGAGCAAAGAAATTAGAAAAGTTTTGCCATCAAAAGTTTGAGGAAATGCTACAAACAACCACAGACCAAAACAGGCATAGAGATGCATGGTTATGTCATTATAGGTATGAAGATTCAAAACAAAAAGGTACAATATTTTTTCTTTTAGGAGACAGGTGTATAACGCGGCAATTAAGCTGCTTGAGTTTTCAATGCCTTATTGTCACAATGCTTCAAGCAAAATATTCACGAATAAAGGTGTAAATGCATTTTTAAGCACTGACTGACCTTTTTATGTTTGTTGATTGGTGGCATTGTTTTGTAGCCCGGTGGGGCAGTCTTGGCTCTTGGGGACCTCGGAGAGGATTCTTGAGATGAGGTGTTGGACCCCCGCGGACTCTCGCGTTGAAATCCTGTATTCGGTCGAGTAGTCAAGTTGAGGTTCCCCATGAGGGGGTAGTCATATCTACAACAAACATACCCTTCTGAAAATTTACAGTGGACTTTCGCCGTTCGACAGCGAGGCAAAGCTTTGACGCAATGTTGACAGAGTTTTTAGTATTTCAGCTAAACATAAGTTACATTGCAAGAGTATCCAATAGTTTATAATCCTTTAAGACAACTTTGGTGTGGTTCAAACCAGGGATTGTGGCAATAAATGCTGACAATTTAATCCGTACTCCAACATCCCATTGTCCAGCTTGTCGAAGAGCTCGCACCGCGTAGGGTTAACAGCCCGTTTGTAATAAACGTCTTAGGCAACAATCAACGCCAGTCTAAAGCAAACGTACCAAGTGGCCCCGAAGTGCTGTTAAGGATTAACTAGCCAACTTAAACAACCCTTTGCGGCGCATAGTCAGGTTTTATATTGAAACGAATTATAAAAAAGATACTGATATGAACAGCATTCCTAATTTAGTGGCTAGATGGCGACATTACATATATATATTAAACCTAATAGTTTTAGTTGACTAAAACACCCCCCCCCCCAAAAAAAAAAAACAAACAAACAAACAAACAATTTGACAGTAATGCAAAAATAATGTGTATTTAATTATCATTGCACATTGAAACAAAAGTCCGGTCATAGTATAGGAGGTAATACAACTGACCATAAACTACCTACATATGCAACCTTAAACTAATCTATTTTCATACACGAGGTAAACGATACAAAACAATAAGTTTCCAATCGTTTTATTGCTAACAACAGGATATACTCCATGTCTGGTTAAAGTGTTAATTAAATTATACAACTTTCTATTTTGTTGAATAGACGAGGTTTTCACTAATTATGCCACAACATAAATACAAATTATTAAGACGTAAAGGCTTGACACGATTATTTTGATAGGTGCAAACATAATAATTAACTGACTTTCCGTCCTTGCTTTTGTAGAGCGGACTTGTAGTGACGTGAATGCTTTGCGATCCATAAGGATGTCCGGGCGTGTTGTAGTTTGGCATGACGATTTATACCCACATAAAAAAACTAACCTGAAACAGCAACAATAACTGAATTTAACATGTTTAACGGCAGCCCAAATCTTGTCAAACTTGTTTTGGTACATTTGCTAGCATCTCGCAACTGAACATATCACTATGCGGAACAGAAAAGAATCAACATGGTACCTGACAGCTTGCTAAATGGTGAATGCGTGTTGACAAAACAGCAGCTGAAAGCAAACGACTTACAAAGAACTGTAAGAACGCTTTGTCAGAGCGGGATCAGTGAAACAAGAGAAAGTTCCGACGACACACAAGCGACGTTTTTCAGGCGGTTCACGGTCGGTTAACGTGACGGCGGACAAGCCAGATTTGTGTGTATACACGGGACCAAAGCAGTTGCCACAAATAATAAGAGGTAATTTCGCGTATTGAGACAAGCAACCCGATGTGTTGTTTCGGCATGAAAAAAGCATGTCAAGGCATATGTTCGAACGCAAACGCTGCTCGTGTGGCAGCATTGTCCTGCCGGTATTCACAGCTTCGGTTACCTGGGTGACGACTAGATCCAGCCCTTGTAAGCGGTTTCAGGTGTCACACTCCATAGCGCCTCTAGTGAAAGGTATTGCGTGACTGGTCCATTGAGCGAAACTCGTACGGAAAACAATAAGGTTGTGAATGATACCCTTGCTGTTTGGCGGCAAAGGTCGATTAACAAGCCCGGTTTTCAGGAGTTTGTTAAGGATGCTTATACTGGAAGACAGGCGTAAAAATAGCTTTTTGACTTGCAACGACTTATAATCTGATTGGAGTGTCAACTGCGATGATCTTTGATTAATTTGAGGTCGACATTTTTAACCCACAACTCAACAAGCGAAACAGGATATCTTTGCGTGGATTTACGTCCACTGATTTTAACCGACTTTCCCAATGATTTCGTACGCTCAAAACTCCCTTTGCAACTTACTGAAATGAGTAATTCACAAACGGTGTTTGCCACGTGATTTAAATTTCGTAAATGTCGTATTATTATGGTTATGATGGAAATCCACAGTATGGGAAAATAACAATCAACTCGGGGCCCAAGTGATTTATTTGTTTAAATACAAGGTACACACGGACGAGACACTCAAAAAACGCAAATAGGAAAGATCATGAAAACTGTGTTGTTATAACGGACACACGGCTTCAGTACATTCTGAAAAAAGTGATAACACAAAAAGATGGGCACAAGGTCTAAAACGCAAACGAAAGTAGCACCAGATCCAAGACAAACTGTACTGTTTCCATACTTTGTTACGAATGGCCATATATGAACAACAAACATGGTTGATAATACTTAGTGGTGCTTTTATCAAACGACAAATTTTAAGCAAATACTACAGTGCGGGTGTATGAAAACGGCGTAACCTCAGTGTTTACTGGCATTTCGGAACGCCTGCAACTGCGACAAATAAACTGATTCTGCGCGACTTTATGAATGGATAGACACGATTCTCTTGATAAAAAATGCGGCATGTCGTCAAACAGTACCTAACAAGCGGCGGAAAAATGTTCACACTATGTACACTGTACAGAGGTGGCGGTACGTCGGGTGAGCGCTGTGTGCGACGTCGTCCCACTTAAATAACAAATGTTGCAACGGGACAAGACATCACAGTGACCGTACTGCGCACGTGTGGGAAACGTTGAGTGTGTGTAGAAGTTGTAATCTTACTGCCCCTGCTGAATACAGTGGTCGACAGAACTTGCTGAGTCACCCGGCGGTAAAGGTTGACATTTGAAAGCGGGGCGAACAGTTTTCGCAGTGTCATGGCTCGACGTGCAGTACAAAAACACAGAACTCGGATTGGAAGTTTTTGTGGCGTAAAATCAGATTTGTTAAATCGTTTTATTGGCTTGTTTAGTTCGCAATTTTAAAGGTAAGCTCAAAGTTAGTTCACCAACAGACTGTCAAAGCCTGTGAGGGGACAAATGACGCAACTAGTCGAGACAACGGTTTGTTACAGACATTTTATCACACACAGCAGTCACGTGACAAACAAAGCTTAAGAGCCAGCGACGTAGGCAAGTTCAACACAAAGAAAGCACCAGAACTTACAAAAAACACAAGCGCAAAATAAGACGTACATCGCGACCTAGCGATATCCAAGTGGCTGATTGGGAATAGCAGCTGCCGATCTTCCTCCAGTGAGTAAACCGTCGTATGCTTTTGATATGACTTACAGATGCCGCTAAAAACATGCGGGGTTTATATATCTATGTTTTCACGTTTATGTTGTGGTGTGAGTTTGACTATATCTGCACGAGGCAAATACAACACCAGCGAAAGGACACGGTCAGTTTTGATGACTTTCTGTCCGGCGTTTCAAACAGACGCCATAAAACCAAAGTCGGCGCTAGATGGCGCACCGTTCCCGTCTCCGTCCTTTGCTTCGAAGCGTTTTGCTTCCTGTTGCATGCTTTCTTTAATCTTCAAGATGGCGGCCGACTCGTTGTGATCCTGTGCGCGCGTCAGTTGGATGAAGCGGTTAATTGAAAGCAAGTCAGCAGGGTCGAACGAGCGATGATTAGCGGCGGTTATTTTGAAAATACCCGGTAGCCACCCGAAGACGAATTTTGTCACGCCCAATGCGGCGACATGGAGCATCAGCAAAGGCAAGACGACAGGCAGGCAGACAGTCGCACAACGAAAAGATATGCAAAAACAACAACAAACAGAGTCGGGTTAGGTTTTGAAAGGACGGTTAGTGTTATTAGTACCAAAGTATCAAACAGCCTAGTACGAATTTAAACGATATAATATGTATGTAGGTCTTTGGTTCATTTTTTTATTTGACGTGCCATGGAGTTCCATATGTTAAAAGTGGCTTATGAAGGAGAACCATGCATTTCAGTCTCTTTTAAATGCCATAAATAGCTCCGCGATCGTCAACGAATGCTGTCGCGCGGTTAAGTTGACTGAACATGCGTTTACGCACACTTATGTAGAGCAGGCAAACGCAGCAAGCAGGGTTAGCAAGAGACGGAAAGTTGAGGCTATTTTCTCACTGGTGATTAGACCACTCTTACCAGTTGACTTGGAAATTTATTTCAACGACAAAAATGGGACTTAACAACATCATAGGCGAGAATTCGTTATGATACAAACAATATTTTGGTATGTACATCAGCGAATAAATAGTAAAATAGGGATACAGTAAGTAGTACCAGTAAATTACTCTAATCTCTGAACGTCACGTGTGCTTAAGCCTTGTTTAGCTTAAATCCTTCACATTGTTAAGTTATGTTGTGTTATTTTGACTTACGAAGAATTAGAAAAAGATAAACAGCACTAGCCAACAAGCAGAAATAATCCTCACGATTTAAACATGTCAACGATTTCAGTATGTACAAGTACCATAATCAAAACTAGCACGTTGGTAGGTTTGGCCAGTTACCCGAACACCTTTGTCCCATTTGAGCATTTTCTGGTCACCTCTCGGGTGGGTATAGGTACAGTATAATCGATCTTATGTACTAATCGAAGACTACGTCATCACATAGTGACGTCAAATTATCGCACGCACGAGGCATAATTCACTGGGATCAAAACGAACCCATGGGCGGATTGTTACTCACGTTCTCATTAAAACTTGACACCATAAACGAGCCGTCATCGCCCTCTTGTGGCGTGTGTGGTGTTCCACCTGGTCCACCAGGTGGCCCCATTTGCGGCGGAGCACCAGGGACGCTCATGTTGTTCATAGGCATGTTGTTACTGGGCGAGCTCTGTGTAAAGAACCAATGGTTACTGAATGCACAAACTTCATTTAGCTTCTAAACCACACTGTTCGTTGGTTGTAACTTTAGCTTGGAAGTATCAGTTTGGAAAATGTAATTGCAAAAAAGCATTGTATATTATAGTCTTATCGGAAAGTTGTGTGTTCAATGTTAAGGTATTCAAACCTTGGGCATTCCTTCCATCATGGACGAGTCTGGTCCGGATCCGTTCATTCCATTCAAGGGTTGGGCCATGTTGGGAGTTGACACCGATAATGGTGGACCGCCTGACATGGGGATAGAGGTCGGTGGAAGAGATCCGTCCTGGCCGACAGGATACTACAAAGAAAACGATTGCTAAAATACTCGAAACGTGCCTGTCAAATGATTACATAGTGGCGAGATTTTCTTCCGTGCAAGCGCAGCTATACTTTACTCTACAAAAGCAATTGTGGAATTCGCAGCGAGAAAAGAGTTTTTTGGTTATCTCAACCGGTTTGGATAAGGATTGACCTAGTTAAAAGGTAAGTGTGTGCAATCGCTAAAAAATATAAACACATACCGCGGAGGACATTTGCGGGTGAGGAATCGGTTTTCCCATAAAATCTGGGTTCATTTGATCTGAAAAACAACAAAAGGTTCAAGTATAACTACCAAAAAACTAGAACGAATTACCGTAATTAACCGAAAGTGATTATTTCAAATACAAGTAGAAGTTTGATTCTAATACTGTGTTGTAAGTCATGCAATTCGGCAGTTTGCAAAGACAATTAATAAGCTACTTGTTTGACAATGGCAGTGCCAATCAAATGAGTACAACAAGGATTCGCGCGATCAATGAAAAATTCGTAGCAGCATGCTTGTGTTACAGTCAGTCAGTTACTAAGCAACGGTCATGCACACTGTGTACACATATGTCTCAAGTGCTGCCAGTGAACAGATTTTGCGACAACCACTACGCGGGCTAGGTTATTTTTTTGTGCGGTGCAGCCGACAGTAAGTATACTGCATCACCTGGGTTCTTGGGGTCATGGACCGGGGGAAATCGGCTCGGATGGGGGCCGGGGTGCATACCCGGTCGGGGGCCTGTGGTGGGGCACAAGAAGTTAAGTTTGGACTACGGGCGGAAACGGCTTAGATGACATGCAAAACTTAAACTTCGTCCTGACTTTACTGGAAAACTGTTACTATTCATTAAAACATTAAAAGCCGAAAAACGGGTTAGCTGTGTAAGGCTACACACACACACACACACACACACACACACACACAATATTCTCTATGAAAACAAGCACACAATCCCTATGAACGTGACTGCAAATGCACGTGCTGGAGTGTATTTGGCAGCGGGCAGTGTGATGTGGCTGATGTTGAACAACGTACGCGTACACTTTACATGTATGTAGTGATAGAAAGCACGAGGATAATATGACATTCGTTTTGTGATGATTTAACTGTATTATGTGGATAAACGCAGTCAACTTTACCTTGTGGACTTCTCATTATAGGGTTACCGGGAGGTCCTCCAGTGGGCGGGCCCTGCGACAGAAATTAATGTGTGAAACAAAACAAAACATATTCGATGTAGGAAGATTTATTGTTGTTTTTGTCTGGCTAAAATGTTTTTGGATATATTAGGTTCACTTACGACGGGTCCAGACGGGTTGGGCCATCTTCCATGCCTGTAATGCAACGAAAAAGTTAACCACTATATGTCCGACTCAAAGCAAACCCGACATGAATTCTTACATGGACATTGGAATCCCGCTGTGCCCTGGCATCGTACTCGGAGGCATTCGCATCGGAAAAGGCTGAAACATATTTTGTATTTGTACTCATGGAAAATCTAACACACTTTGGCAGGTGATGAATAACACAAATACCTGTTGGAACTGGTCTGGTCCACCCCAGGATGGGTTCATGGCGCCAGGGGGCATCCCCCGGGGATGTACCATTCTTGACATCGACATCATTTGGCTTCCTGCAAAAAATGTAAAGAATCGTTACACATGGCTGCTGGTTGCAGTTTACAATACATATTTAATTAATAAACTTACATTTCAACAAAGACATTTAAAAAGCAGAATATTCAGGGTGATTTTTCTCTCACAACGCTTCTCTGACATGAAAGCTGCCAAACTCATAAAAGTCTCACAGGCGGCGCAGTACGTAGTGGCCGCCTAATAGCATTATGTAGCAAGGCTTTAGCACGCTTGGTCGCCCGGTGGACGGTATAAGTGGCGGAAAATGGCGAAATAATTTAATTTGCGCAACTCATTAATGCGCAGAGGTGCGTTGTGGGCCACACTGAAGCAAACCGACAATCGTGAAGCCACAGGCCTAACTTACTGAGATTGGCCCACAAGAACTTATTTCCTTGTTGCAAATTGCCTTGTGGTTGTGTCAATAATACGTTAGATATGTTCAAAATTGCCACTTGTACTAGCTTAAACTTAATTGCCAGTTTCTACGACAAGCGCTTTTCAAGCCTTGGTTTCTGTACATGCTGAAAATTTTTATGCTGGTGTAGACCGAAAACTATTAGCGTCAAATGCAGGGTTATTATCAGTGAGTAAGCAACGTTAAATCGCAATGGGATTATAACTAAACCCATAGCGACTTATTATTACCAGTAAAAAGTCTTAAAACGTCTGAAATGGCCAATAAAAGCACAAGTCAGCAAGATTACATTGGGTTTTAAGCTTCGAAAACGATTAGAACGTGCGCAATTCAGGGCAATATTTCCCTAGGGGTTCGCCGCAAAGTTTGAATAGCGATTCTTAAATTCCAAGCAGACCCACGAACTTCGGCCATAGTGATTTAGGCGCCAGAACTACCTCGCATTAGCGCCAGTGTTTGTTAAGCGATAAAACGTGAACGTGACGAAGGACAATAAAAGCGTTTCGCGGATGCTTTGTGCCTTGACATCCAAATGCATTAACTGAATGGATGTGGTATCCAAGCTGGATTGGGAGAAGGTATTGCCTTGTGAGAAAGTCAATCGTGTAGGAAACTGACGGCAGACAGTTATGTGTAAAACATTTAGTACGAGAATACGTTATCTGTGAGCCGACTACAACATACAGCGTTCTACACGGTCCCTTCTGATATTCTGATGTAAGCATCGTTATTACACGAACTTCGAACGCAAGCGGTGGTCAAGTCGGCACCACAGTTATAAGCTGATTTCTTTACTTTAGCCGTATGTTCGTGACAGGTACGGCGCAGGTAGGCTACTGGTACGCAGTATAGTGGGCCGGGAATTTGAACTATAAATGATCGTAAATTAGGCCTGGGCTTAGGTGCGATAAGAGCTCTGTCAGCCGAATTATTGCGTTTTAGTGCTGCGACAAATGAAATATTCATGACTGTTTTCGATCTAATGAAAGATTTCATTTCTTCGTCGACGGCCAACAGCGGGGCAGAATTGGAGGTCACATGAATATGCAATGTTATTTACCCGCACCTCAATGTGGAGCACGTCAGAATTGCGCCAAATGGCGACAGGTGGCAGCAAAACATCTTCGTCTGTTAAAGGCGAGAAAAGACGAAAAAGGCGACCATCGCGAGTAAAAACATTGAGTGAGCGTTCAGGCGCCACAAGCCTAGGGCCCGAGTCTGCGGGAGGCACGTAAAAAGCAACGCAGTTTGCGGGAATAAAGTGTTAGAAATCCCGCAGGAAAGTAATTGATTTTGAAAGACATCAAAACAGATTTGATAAACTAGTACTCAAGAGAAGAGCATACATTGAACGGACAAAGAAAGCAACGATTTGGATGCCTTTCAGGCTGAAAAAGTAAGTTTTTTTACTATTTGTTTTGCTGTTGTACAAGTAGTCGTTTTATCTTACTCTAATTCGTGCTTAACACACCAAGCGCTTTTGTCGCGTTCTGATTCAAATCGCCCTGAAAACACATCAATGCGGAACTATGTCCTGTGAGGAAATTAAAAGGCAACTACGCGGACCGTGCGTTAGATGATTGTTTGTCTTCCGTGCTAGCATCAGTGGGATCGTCGGTTTTCATTTCGCGCGAGGGGAAGTGAATTTATTAAGGTTGCCCACCGCACACAATGCGTAAGGGCTTGGGCGCGTGTGGATCAACGAAGGAGTGCCAGGTATTACATAGTTCCGTTGTCATATTCTCCTAAAATGAGTCACAAATTGGGCTTTTATAATCCGTACAGTTGTGACATTTACTAAGGGAAAGTACGCTGTAGAATATAGGTATACGTATTTCAACATGTAATACAGAACCAATTTTGCTGGCCTGACAAACTTTAGTGCTTCAGGAAAAACAAACTTCAAGAAGCTGCTTCGCAAAACACGGGTCATAGGGAAAGATAGGGGAAGGGCCGCCGTTGTACGAAGTATTCAAGTTTGCAGGCTTAGTGCGATTTAGCCGCGACCGCTGAGCGTTGTTTCGGTAGGATTTCGTGCTTCCCTGCGTTTTTTACGCTCACCTTGCTTTGGCCACTTGACTGACGCGCCAGGCGAATAATAAAGACCAGCACCCGAAGCTGCTATCGGCTGTGTGCAGGCAATTATCTCGTAAAGCTATTTGTTTATTTAGTAAACGGAGAGCGCCTCTCAGCGCGTTAACGCAGCGAAACGGATAAGCGGCAAGTTTTGGGCCTTGTAGCTCAAAGCCTGGCAACACACGCACAATAAACCGAGGTTTTGATGACAAGATGATGTTTATCGGGCCTTTGGGTGAAGCTCAGAAACGACATGTTAATGCTGGATTTACGGGCGTGGGACGCGATACGTTGGTAGTCTTTACCGCCGTTACGATCACATAAAGCACGTATTGAAGTGCTTGCCCTCCAGAATGGATCGCACGCGGGCAAGTCGTCAAATACGACGGTGTCGTCTCGGCGGACGAAAAACGCACATAATTAATGTTGTCGTTTCAACGTCCAGGTTCGCCCTTTCATGCCAGCGAATTCAGTGTTTTTAATGACATTGCAAAGAGGAAACGCCATTGAAACTTTATGAGACCCGTTTAAAACACATCTAATTAAATTCATTCAGCATTTTTATTGACTTTCCATCCTCCAGTTTACCATTAAACACACGGGAACATTACCGTTGAATAAAAGTATTTGCGTTGTTGGGTAAACACAATTAACCCCGTTTGATGCATGACATCAACTGAATCATACGCGGGCATCAACATTCGTGTCGTTTAAAGTCGTCGTTATAATGGGGCGAGCTGGCACGGAGGGCAAACACTTTTAATGCGATTCTGCCGCTAATTTGTCGCTTTGTTGGCAGTCCGAGTAAAGTTTGTCGTTCCCGAGTGGGACTAACGATAAGCAGGCAGCGATAGTACGCGACAGCAATGATGATTAATCGGCTTATCGGAACGTTGGGCGGGCGCACAGCTAATTGACAGAATGTTCCCAGACCAATCCGGACAAGGCCATTAACAAACCACATTTGCAACGTTGTTGCAGTAAGTCAGTCTGTAATTTTTTCCTCTTAAATTCTTTGAAGCGTTAAAGTTATCTGATAGGAGCAATAACACCCACCGTCACTTGGCCAATTTACAACAGATTTTTAAAACAAGGAGAGGGGAGAAATCTTAATTGTAACCGATAGTTTGTTTTTACCTACAAACTAGTTTTGTTATACATTTTTCCTAGTAATTCAAGCAAGTCTCCCTCTACCAACAGTTCGCAAACTGACTACGAACCAATGTTTAAAATATCGGTTATCCATCGTTTTAAAGCGTGAAGATTTATTTCGCTTGCGATGGAGCAACGGTATTCCCTTTCCTTCGTTTATTGACTTGTGATTGGCTTAACAAAGGCCCTTGTCTGGTTTGTTATTACAGCGCGATCGCGGGTAATTGCTTTGCTCGGCTAACAAGCTTATATTGAGCCAAGGGCTTTCCCCTTTCAAACAGTCGTTGGACGCCTTTCACCGACCGCTAAAGCAAATTAGAACTGGCAAGCGGACAGAATTCTTTGATTTTTTGTCAATTTTTAATTCAATCTCAAGTAAAAGTCACAATCTCATTATTCGCATGAACAGTTTTGAAACCAATATAACTAAGGTGTGATTTGTGAGCTAAAAGCGGATCTGGGCTTGAGTAAGGTAAAGCAGGACCGTTGGAGAAAAGAGACATTAGAAATGGTCTGGTAAGCAATTAGCAGCAGCAAGAAGCTTGTAATCAAATTACGAATCGTCATTCTTTCGGAAACCTCAGCAACCACAATGCTCATGGGGAAGGTGATGGCGCCGAAATTCCTCTGTGTAATCACCTACATTAGTCGTTTGCTGAAAGGTACTTTGTAGTCACGCGCCACTTAATGTTCAGCACTGTGCCATCATTAGCGCTGAAAGTGTTTTTTAAACGAATGCAGTTGAGGTTTTGTTTGATTGATCCATGTGCAGTCTACCACAATAGGATGACTGCATGTAGAATTAATAAAGGGTTCGGTTTTTCCTGTCAATTTTAGCGCTATGTTTTTGTTCAAAAGCTGTTTAATTCATACCACGGTTGCAGCAAGTTTTTCGCTAAAAAGGTTTGAATTTGAAGTAGTTTTTTGCACTAAAGTTCGTGTTTGATTTAAAATAATTCTTGAAAATCGCTTAAGTTACTACACAACACTTTTCCTATGCCATAGCAGTTGGATATTTTCTTCAATCGCGATTCTTCAGAGCCGCGAAAATGTTAAACCCCGCGGGGTTCACAAAGGGTAATAATAGGAATGGGGTTGTGTCAGCATTCTGCATGTGCTGGTACAACAAAATAGAATTAGGTGATAATCTAGGCCATAGCGCGAACGTGACAAAGTTTTGTCGATAAGCTCAAGCGTTTGAGATTGCAATCAAATTGCTACAATTTTTGCAGCATTATCACCACAATGAGGAAGTTGGGAGACCATTTTAGAGAAGATGAAGATGAGACATTTGAATAAGAACTGTACCACATAAGGTAAGACGTTTTTTAATCGCAAACTAACAAACCTGTATTTAGAATTTGGTGTATGTCTGCACATGTTTAGAAAGTTCTTTATCGCCGCTGGTTTTAAATGCCAAAAATATTTGACTTTCTTGAAACAAAATTTGTTTTGCGCCCAGGCGAACGACTTATCGCACCAGACTTGCAAACGATAGCATAGATTTGAATTTATGGCAAACAAGTTGATTGATGTGAAAACAAGCAAAGGCGTATGATTAATTCTGAACCAAAAGGTTAAACTTTGCACGAACTGCACAATTTTTCAACACCACATATTCAACAACTTTTATATGAGATATAATATATCAAGATTTTAATAGAAATGCTATTTTTCGGGAAAGCATTTTAATAGCATGGAAAATAAGCGTTTTTCAATACGAGGCTATAACATGGATTGTATGTTCAGGTGTACGAACGTAAATTAAAAACTCACGTAAATTTTCGTTCTGGCGACGCCAAACCGCTCGCTGGTGAATGTTTAACCCGAAACGAAAACAAACAAGCCAAGCTCGATTCCTAATTAGCTTCGTCAATCAAAATACGCGAGACCGAGCTCTTTAAGGTTATTATGAATATCGACCCGACCAATAAGTTGAGTCTGCGCCGAACATGGTCGCTCATAAAACTTGTCGGTTTTGAGCAAATTGAAGGGAAAAGCGACCAGGACAAAGTAGACTGAGGATCCTGGTAGTTGGCAATCAACCGAGGCCTGTCCCTTTCCATCATGGGATTAGGCTGACCTATTTTGATGCTTTGCGAAAAATATTGGCGCCCTGGTGTAGTGAGGTAGCTCGAACGATCAATTACATTAAGGCTAACTTTAAGTGCCCAAAACAGACAATATTTATGCAAGGATAGGATGTAAAGTAAAAAGTTTTCAACTTTTCATCTTTGAGATGCACCACTTTTTTTGCGTGGACAATGTATAAAGGTTCGCAATTTTCGTTACCTCAGTTTGATTTGGGGCTTAACTCAAAACCTTAAAGTTGTCACAACATAAACAAATAAACATGAGTTTTATGATCAAAGCTACGGTGTAGGAAACAGCAAATAAAATGCCATTAACGGACTGTCGTAGAGGTGTTTAATTCTCCATCGGAGGTTGTTTGTCATGCCCGTTTCCGTACAAATTACCCATCGCCTGCCAGAAGATTACGATCCCTAAACGTATTGACTAAGGCCGATTAGCCGACCGTCGGCCCCAAATCAAGTGTCATGGCAAATCAATGGGCGGCTTGTACGTGCTTAAGTGGCCCGACAGCGCAGATTAACCAAGGTTCAGATCAAGACGAACATGTCACATGTCAACCTATAGGCTTATAAGCTATTGTGCAGCGGATATGAATGTTGTATTGGGCTCTGATGGTGTTGTCGTAACAACAATTAGAAGCCAATGTTAAATGTGATGTTTGTTTTAGATTATAGACGACGGTTGGGCGAGATAGTCGTAGTGGGCGATGTTAACCCTACAAAATAATAACGGGTTTGGGTCCACTCAAAGTTTTATAAAAAAATCGCAAAGACGGCGATTCCTTACATTAAATAGTCTTATATAATCCTTTGATTGTGTTGATATTTGCAACCATACGCTGGCGGTTTCTGCCGCTAAATTGCAACATCTTGTGGGCAGTTTTTGTTAAGCGATTAGGCGAGACGGGTGACACGAATCAGGGCAATCGCCTCGCCGCAAAGAAGTCTTCTCGGTTATGACAGGGCACCAACACAACTTTGCAATTAGCTTGAGTGCGCCGTCACGACTAGCGCTTGGTCATGACACCAACACGAGTTACCGAAGCCTGCCAAACGGGACTTAGTATTAGTCGGCAACACAGTGGCATAACGCCGTTTAGGAAAAGTGAAACAGCGATGCTTTATGGACCCTTTGCAGTTTTTTTTAGACATTTTTCGTATTTTGTGTGAATTCAAGCGTCTTTGTACCCGCAAAAGCGCTAACTTTCGTCAAAATGCTTTTAGCACGCAGTGGACTGATTGCCTTTCCAGCCCGCCTTTTTTGTAAAAAAAAAACAATGTCAAAAGTAAAAAAAGAAATTAACAAACCAAAAATTCTGAAAGTTACGTGCCGTTCTAAGTGTGCTTGTAAGATACCACCAACACACTTATCGCAGCGAAATATTGCCACAAAATGTGTTTCGGTCGGTCTATAATCTCCCAAAGCGAACAAGAGCTGTCACTTGCGAGGTTCCCACGCCTAGGGCAAAATCATTCGTGCCCTTGAAGTCAGGCCAGCGCGAAGCGGAACTGAGAAAATAATGAAGATAATTCCGTGGTCTGTGCTTCCAGCATTTCCCGCAACATTAAGGGGTTTGACAAAAGACCATTCGATCCTTCGCAGAGTTGGTAGCGGACCAAAAATCCGAGCCCGAATCCAACCCAAAAGTATAAGCCCGAAGCCCGGCCCGAATCGGAATCGTTTTTGAGAAACCCGTTTAGGCCCGAAAGTTCAATTGACGGGCCAATACCAAAGAAATAAACAATGGCAATAATCGACAATGGCCTAAACACGACGTTTTTGGGCTGTTGGGTATTAGATTAATTCCTGCAACTATTAGCTAGATAATTTGCATTCGTAACACATACGAACACATAATGTTTAAGTCCCGACTTAACAACTCTGATCCTCCATGCAAACGACGAATAGTCCATTCCTATGTGAGTGAACATCTCGCGCTTGACAGTTGGACTCGGGATTCTGTTATTCGCCTTTCAACTCAAACTTATTTAGGCGACATTTCACAATGTGCGTGTGGTCCGTAAGTCGATCGTTCGTGGCCGCTAACGGATTATTAAATCCGCAATTTCAAATTAGGCCTGGCGCCTTTACGACGGGGTAATAAAAACAGCGATTTCTGACGGCAATAAACTTTGTCAGTTAAATCATAAACTACCGACTTTTGTTTGTGCAACATTCGCTTTATAAGCAGGTCGTGGCTACTGGACATATTTAACCAGTCAAGTAAAGGCTTTGTCAGCAAATCTAAAAAAGAGTTCTAACATTGAAGTTCTTTAAACTTCTTGAATTCATCTTCCTTGTACCAGCAGTACACGTGTTTGGCTTGTTAATAAAGTGAATTCATTTCTTTTTTTTAGACGACTGCCTTAACACTAAGCAACCAAATCTGACAGGACCCTGATGTCTTTTGGATTTGTTGCATCTTCACTTACTCTCTCACTAAAGCTGTTCCTATAAAGTCTTCCTTCTAGCCAATTCTTAAACAATTAAAGTAAATAAAAAAAGTAAAATATATTTAGCTCAACAACAATACAACAACTTACCAGGCCTTTCCATTCCTGGTAACATGGGTTGTGGACCTGGGCCCTACAAAAACACACACTGTTAACGCGCATCTAAATTTCTTGCACAAGTGTGTAGAAATACTGTTTTTACAGCTATTTGCTTTGTAAAACTACATACAAGGAGGTTAATAAAGTGGATGATAAAAAACTCACTTGCATTCCAGGTCTCGGCCCACCCGGAGGATATCGTGGGGACATGTAGGGCTGGAAAAGTAGAAGAAGTGATATAACCAAAACAGTAAGGTATATAGAGAGTGAAATTAATAGATTTGTAAATTAATAGATGGATAGTATGTCAAACTTAATATTTACCGTCACCAGTTTGTCAAAGACAAGTGGTATAGCGACATAGACATATCGTTCTTACCATGTCATTTATAACAGAAACTAGTGATATAATGACTATAATCACGTCCTATCTAATAGTGCCTTGGCTTGCCACGAATTTCGAACAGCACAATGGCGCCACCTAACGAACGTAACCAGGAGTATCAGTTTTCGCAAAACGTCACTAACGAGACTGGTTTTGAAATATAACCGCTAGATGTCGCAAAAGGGCTCCAAAATACATCGAACAGGCAGGCGGTTGTCTTTTATATCGCATAAATACAAAACCTACATTTTCTTTACATGACTTAGCAACACATTTGTGAAACAAAATAAGCGAAATTTTAACCACTTGTAATATATAGGTTGATTTGATAGTGGTGGTGAGCACACTAAAAATATTGCAGTGGCCAAGCCTATCTTGTAAGACAATTACACACATAAATACATACACTTTTCATTTTAAAACTAGCATAAGAAAAAAAAATGCCATTCCAAGTTTGGTTTCTGGGTAACCAACGCGTTTATTGTACACAAGTATTTTAAAATGACAAATACAAAAGGTATAATTTACCTGTTGCCTCATCATGTGGTTGTTTGGGTTATGATGGGGGGAGGGGGAAGCAGCTGAACCAGGCTGAAAAATCAACAACAGAAAATGACAGCACATACCAAAATGTTGCAAACAAATAAGGTAATATTTAAATGAGGACAGCGAAACCTGCTGCTCTTTGTCCACACTAGTCTAAAAATGACACATGTTAAGATGTGTTTGGTTGCTATTACACTTATAAACACAATGCCTACATATGATATCATTATTGAAAAAAAATTCTTAGTTCTTAAGTTGTTTTGAGAATAAATTTGGAAATGTATTTTTTTTTCAACAAAAAACATATGAAATAAATTCTTACACACAACAAATAAGTTGAACATGGTGTGACAGAGAACTAAAATATGTTTAATCTGACCTGCAACCTTGTTTCAGTTGCACCACTCTGATTCAACAGTAAACAATAACTGATTCCTCATCATGTACTACTTACTAATGTAACAGCGCAACATGTAACTTTCTATTGACTACAATCAACATGGTTACTAGAATTTTACAAAAAAATGTTTGCACCAGCATAAACACATGGGTCCCAAAACATTAAATATCTTCGGTAGCAGTATTACTAGAATTTTTTGTTAGCCATTTTTACCTTTATCTATTAAAACCTAATGCCACTCATTTACGCAAACATTACCGTCAATAGGGAAATACATCTAAATTATATTTTTAAAACTGTTATAAGAACCATTAATTTTCTATGCTCCCTTGTTGAAATTTTAAGGGCATGTTTGAAAACAGTCACAACTGTTGTAATAAACCCACATAAAAAAAGATAGACCGTGCATTTAAGTGTACATTAAATCATTCATGTTATGCCAAGGTTATATGTAGACCTGCATATGTAGAAACTTTTCAATGGACATTATGGGCTAAAGGAGTATAAAAAAATACAACCAAAAATGTCAAACTGCTTTTAAAACTTTACCATAAACCACAATCATCATGAAAATCATGCTATTACCAATAATGAATTTTGTTCTTAATTTTAAGAAACTGGAACATACACTACTATGACAAGCAATAAAATATTGTGCCACATGGGGAAGTAAAAATTGGAAAAAGGTTTGTACAAAAAAGGTTCATGAATACAAGTGTTTTTTGTAATGACTGTTAAATGTACTAACCTAAAAAGAAAACATGTTTTTGTTCTTACAGAAACTTTGGTTACACATACACTAAACTTCTTACATTAAAATGCACTTGGTTGTTATTTTTTTTTCTTTATGGATGTTTGTTATGGTTCGGTAAAAAATGATCAATGGTTGACACTTGATTTTACACAAAACAGGAAAGTTCCTGGCAGTTTTACAACTAGTTTGAAATATTAATGCTATGACAACAGGATTAGGTAATTATAGGTCACACAAAAAATATGTGTCTGAGTTAACTGTGCATCAAAATAGAAAAAATATAATGTAAGTAATTTGACTCCATAAAGTGAGATACTCCAAACATAAAAGTTTTTTTTTTTCAATGGCATACAAAAATCTTTTTGAGTTGATGCTATTCTAATCATTATTATTTTTTAATAAAGTCAACAAACATGTATCAATTCAGAGGAAAAAATAGTCCATGAAAAATGTAAAAATGTAAAAAAAACAATTCATTTTATCAGAGGTGCTAAATGGTGCACAATCATTTTTTTATAAACTTGTTTTCTTACAGGAAAATATCCTGGAGGTAAACCTGGTTGACCCATTCCTTCTGGAGGCATTGGATTTAGTGGAGATGGCGCCGTTGCAGCACTCTATCAATGCAATGAATAAACAACAAATTATTGTTTTGTTATACAGTAGTGTACACTTATCACATGCTTTGCTTTAAAGTATAATTGTCTTTATATTATTATGGTCAAACATAATGTGTACTTATAGCAAGACTGTGACATAGTTCCAAGGGATGTATTAGATGTTGCAAACTGACATGTAAGCTAGATGACTATCATTTCAGTAATTATGCAAAACTCACATAGTCATGGAAGGCTTTGGCTTCTGAACTGTGTTCACATGTGTCCCTTCTTTCAGGAGAAGCGCAGTACAAATCCCAGAAGACGCTACAACAAAAATAGAACAATTAAAAATACTTGGCACTGGCAGAAAAGCTTGTTACCCTAGCTGTCTAGCAAGACTTTCAGAGCTAACATGTCAGACAAAAGTTTCAGACCAAACCCAATGTGTATTGAAATCACAGTAACTGTTATTCTAAGTGCAAGGTGGTGGTTTACTAATGGGTTGAACAGGTACTAATTACTCAAGTGACAACGAATAATTGTTTATGCCATGCAATTATCGTATTTCTGCACAGCTTTAAATTGTGAGTGGGCACTAGCAACGCAATTCTGTGTATTTCATGCAACCGACGCGTCCCTGAAATCGACCGCAACGGTATTTGACTGCGACACAGGGGCCGATGTACCAAAGGCGTTCGATATATTTTCCAGCAACGTTATAGGGTTTGTGAGATCGCGAGGCACAGACGCCAAAGCGAGCAACACAAAAAGGAAAGAGACAAGCAGCACCTGAAACGCGCTGAGCAACCATAGTACACACAAGCAGATCGCAAAAGAGAGAGTGTTACTGAAAAGGCTGACGCAACGAAGCGTGAAGACACCGCATTTCGGTCACCGACGCGCGCCACTCTTATCTTGTTTCTTTTTTACAGCGCACTCTCGACACGCGCAAATACTCGCGCTCTGTGAGCGTATCGGCGTGACGTGCACTGGGGAGCAACTGAAAGGCCCAAAGCGTTGGTTCCTTTTTACACACGGTCAGCTGTTGGAAAAGCATAGCGGGTTTTGAGGCGCTCCGGTCGTAAGAATTTGAACCGTTCCAACGACATGGGTAGGTTACTCTCACCTGCCTACGCGACAACTGTGACGATTGTTGACTGATAATGTCATACTACTGCCACCGCTGCGCCCGTCACAGTACACACTGAGGGGTGATATATAATTACTACCGTACAGTACATTGATTTGTGTCAAGCAAATCCATTAAATTCACACGGTGTAACAATTCTGGGTCTATTTTTAGATTGCCCGTTACTAAGCACAATTTGGCTTTTTCTCCTTCACACTGGCAGCAAGCAAACCTCTTTAACAGATCACTGTTGCCCGGGGCTTTCTTGAAAACCTGTCCACGAGCAATGTGACATTTCGCTGCTGATCAATACCAGTGGGGATCCCATGCAAAGGGTTCAATGGTAAATAACGCACCAAGGGGAATGTTGGGTGTAAACATTACCACGAATTTGCATGTTTTGACCACAGGTTTGTGAACATTATGAACAATGATTATAAAAAAAGGAATATTTTTGCTGAGAGCCTCTTTGCTTGGAAACCAGCCTTGTTTCATGTGTATTTAAAAATTTTACAGTTAGTAAAAATTCCTTTCTTGTTTTTGCCACATTAAAAAAACAACCCTTGTAGATACATAAAAACTTTTACTAGAGTTCACAGTTAAATAAATCTGTATAAAATGTTGTAAATTGGGGTCATGTACCACCATAGCAGCATCAGCAAGGCTAGCTATGTTAAACAAACAGAATTCTGATGGCTCAGGACCTACCACCAAAACACATACCGCCTACGTGCCACAATGTCAATACAATGAATAAGAATGTCTGTACTCTTCCATTGCTCCCAACTTATTGGTTCGAACTACCTTGCACCAGATACACAAATAAATTTGTCTCAAGGATAACTTACCACCACCACGAGTGAAGAAATCCTGGAGATTCTCCTAATGAAATGTTCTTTTCCCATCCAATCTGTAATTGTGATAAAAAAATAAAAAAAACACTACCTCGGACAAATCTAATAGCAAGATATAGAAAAGATACTAACACAATTTTAAGAGTGCCTATATTGTTTATGAAATAAACCATTATTTTTAACAAATGAAAACAGCTGCTGTTAAAGACCAACAATAAAAAACAAACAGATTGGTATTTTATGTTGTTGCAAAAGATTAAACACCTTTTCTTCATTTTTTGGCAAATAAGACATTGTACTTCAATAAAAAGGCGTAATAGTTGAACCAGGAAACCTCAGTTAACCTGGACCAGTTTGGACCCAAAAAATTGTCCAGATTATGCAAAAATGGGGTTTATCTGATGCAAATTAGTTCGACTGTTACCACATTACAAATCATAAGTTTTGTCCGAAATAGGCCAAGGTTTACTGGATATAAACAGTTCTTGAGATTTGTCTATAAACTAGTTATCCAAACATTCACATTTTTATGCACGGAGATAAATCTACTGCATGTTTCAATACTTAGAACTTTCTTTTTAAGTAGCACAATGCTTTTTGGTGGAGTAGGTAAAAAGCTCACCAAAAACAAAGCTTACCTCCTGCAAGAATGTGTGTGCAGCCTTTCCAGCTCCAACATGAAGCAAATATTCATACACGTACATTGCCAGCCTGGAGAATAATATTGGCAATTTAATCCAAATAAAAAGGCTTTGCTAGATGGTATTTTAAGGTCTTGTCAAATGCATCAACCACTATCATACCATTTCTTTTAAAAGCCATTATGCGAAAGCGCTATTGTTTACAGCTATGTTATCACGGACATAATTTACACATATTAACTACAGGCACAATGGAATTTTTCAAAGAAGTGTTTTTCATTAATATTAACAAATCAATCCAAACTGAAAGAGTTTTACAATTTTACTTAAAAGTGAGGTGGTTCATAAATTGTTAGTTTTAAACATATTCTAACAAACCAAACACTATGTAAATGCATTTAACTTACTTTTCCCTGGCTTGGGCATCTGAAGGAACATTGTTTGATTTTCCTTTGCCATACATAACTATTAAACAGGTATTTACATGAAAACAAACTTGGTCTGATAACAGACCAGGTTTAGCCTACTTTTTATGTGGATATTTTTGTCGCTAAAACGTAAAAGTCCAGAAAAAATAATTCTAAACGTGTCTTGTTCTCAGAATATTTAAATTTATAAACAGAAATCTTTGGCAATTTTTAGCTAATGTCATGTCATGCTATTTTAATTTTTAAATGTCGATTAAAACACGGACACATTTTCAGGACCTATTATTTTCTAAATACGGTATCTTGTCGAAAAAACAACAGACAGCTGCTGTAAAGTATGTTTCACTGTCCTGCATTTCAAAGGTATTGGTTTGCACTGGTTTTCCAAATCTATAAAAGCCAATAAAATGGCTTGACAACCAATATACTGTTTAAGTAAGAATACATAGATAATAAAAGTTGCAAAATGTTTTTGACTGTAAAATACAGCATAGTTCCTTCGGTAACGATATGTCATTAGATCTAAGCTTCTAGAGAAAGTCTAGAGAAAAGTTGTAAAAATAAAAGTACAGTACTGCTAGTGCTATGTGCAAAAAAAAGTTAAACTTCGTTCCATTTGTAGCGCCTGCGCGAATACAAAAAAAATACACAGATTTGGGCACAAACTTACAACTGCAGTTTTTCTAGGCAGTGTTCTATCTTGTAAACATTATGTAACACTTTTTTGTTGGCGAATAACCTAACAACCAATACGACATGGTTTCCAAAGCCAACACTTATTTTACTATCTGCTGTTCTCCATTATTCAACAAGCCGTACAGACACACTTCGGAGGTTTCTACTGCACTTTCACGCCTCTTTGTGGAGCATTGTATTTAAACAAAGCTCTGTGCTGATTTCTATCATGAAAACCCTTTGGATAAAATCCAGAAATGAATTTTCATTTTACTTTAAGTAACGTGACATTTTTATGATAAAGGAAATGTACTTGGTAGTTTAGGCCAATATTTTTGTGGGTTTAGGGTGGAATTTTAACTCGTTCGCCAAACGTTAACTCAACTCAACTCAACAACTCAACTCAACTTTGACAGAGTTCCTGAAACAAATAGGTTAGGTTAACTTTTAAAATCATTGGGTTAAGTGTGTTTCTTTACAGTGAATTTGTTAAAAAAATTACAGTGCATTTGTTACAGTGTTTTTAGAGTGCTTTTTACAGAGCATTTGTTACAGTGCATTTGTAATAGTCACATGTACATTCTCCATGCATTGACACTTTCAGCTTGAAGAGCAAGTCATTTCTGACTTTTGTTTAACCAACAAGCGGCGCTGTTGAGCAGGTTGCTTACGCACCAACCATAGATTCATTTCGGCGCAACCACCTTGACTGAAATATGTAGCCCAACTACATTCTAAACACAACACATATGACACATAAGCTGTAGTTCAACACATAAGCTGTAGTTCAAGTTTTACTTTAAGAGTCCCCTTCCCACACCCAAAGCGTTGTATAGAATTTAAACTTATTTTAACTCGACATGGGCTGCATACACATGAGGAGTGTTTTTGACGACAAGGGTTATAATTTAATTATGTAAAACACCTAAAAATGGTCAACTTTCCAACCGACACGGCATTGTTGCCATACTGTTCTTATTTCTGTAATTTGTCCATATATTGGCACAAAATGCAATAGGCTCTCGCTAGGAGAGGTGCACTAATTTTGCTGTTGAAATTTTTGGGGACAATGTAAAGTTATGAATAAATTGTTTTAGTTGCAGATTTACACTTATTTGTACAAAAAATGCTTATTTCTACAGTAAAATTACAAATTGTTTACCGTCGTCTTTATTTTAAGTTAAAGATCGATGTCTTTAGGTTCAGCTAACACACAGCATTGATCGTTACTTAAAAACCGGTTCGAGGATTGACATTTACCGCATATTTGGTTTAGATTCATAACAATAGAGGAGTTGGGCACATAGAGACAAAACAAGTGGCCAGGTTACCCGACCAAAATGTTTGGAAAAGGCGTAGCGTGGTTACGACAAATTTTACCACAAAGGCAATTTATCTCTAACCTTTCAGTCTATCGCTTAGTTGCGACAGCTTTTGAAAACACAAACGGTAGCTAAGCAAAATTATTTTTGTCTGAGTAACTGTAAATTTTTAGCGGCGAAGTTGACAATGATTTTATCGCTGATTAAAAACAAAAACCTTTTCAAAGTCCTCTATTTATTGACAGCTTCGGTGATCCAAAAAATGACATTAAAAAAGAATCATTTCCGATATCACAACGATTTATTTCACTTCAAATGCAAGCTTCAGATGAAAAGTTTACAAAGTCAATCGAGAATTACATATAGGCTAGTAGGCTAATAGGTAGATAACTAATTTCAGGAGCAATTTGTGGAATGGAGTAAGTGAAGAATAAACGTACAGAATATGTGTTACAAGCACGTTCTACGTTTAAAATCAGCAAATAGTATGTTACCACTCGAAGTAGACTATTTTTCAGACAAATTATGTTAAACCACAAACGTATGACATTTATTATGGTAAAAAAGCGGTAAAATACAATATAATCATGCAATACCACTTGGGAGCGTTTATCACGCCAGGAGTCGTCACATATTACATCAAATGACGTCACACTTACGGTCGAGTTAAATTTGAACAAAGTTTTCCATATGATTTTGGAATGCAACACACACGCACGAAAAAACAGGCAACCGCTGAAAACCTTCTATAAAATTATCAAAGTTAAAAAACAAAGAAAACCCTTTAACCTTGTTCAAGTACATTGTCAGCACCCGAACCAATCCACTATGCAGAAAGTTGGGACGGACCGAGATACATTGCACAGGTATATCACTCTTTCCAAAAATTTATACAGGTTGTAGAGATAAATATATTAAGGTTTCATAAAAATATGCTTTATTGTTTCGCAACTTCGGCCAATTTGAATAGAATCTAAAGGTAACTGAGTTTTCCCGCGCATAAACATACGAAATACATGTAAGAATAATTCGTCTACTAAAAATGGTTGCTAACAGTTAGCTGGGCGTTAGTTATAAAACTGAATAACTTTTTTTTTCAGTGACGTCTACGTTAAAATGTGTTATCACGCATATATATACATAACAAACAATATATACATATACATTCATAAAAATTGCATGATAGGGCGCATAACGAGTGTGATTTGTTCTTGAGCATAGCAGTTCGGTGTGAATACTGCTATGCAAATTCCAACATTGCTACACGACTGCTGTCACTTAATCCATTTGCCCGATTGCGGCTAAAAATGCAAGGACGAAAGCCAGGTTGCCAAATGAATACAGAATAAGCACAAAGTACTTGACGGTTGCTCCCTGCAAGAGAAAAATATTTGTGTTAATTCTCAATTAAAAGGTATGCAAAAACATTAAGCTTGTACGCAGCGAGTTATTTTCTGAGCTTCATTTCGATAAGTTTCGTTCTATCTAACAGTCGTAAAAAATCTTTAGTGCGTCGACGTTAAAGATACAAATACAAACTATTTTGGCCACGTTTAATGGCATATGTTTTGGACGGGCCCATCCACTAAAAGCCATAGGAAAAAACTAACGCCATGTTTTTGGCATGTCAGTGCGTATCTCCTGACAGAATGCGGAAGCTTACAGGGTCAAATCGCGACAAAGGAAAAAGGCAAACATAGTTCACAACCTGTTGTATGAATGTTTTCAGAATTTTTTCACAGGACAAACAAAGGTAAAACAGGTTTACCACGGTGTTAAACAACGTTTGTACAACAAACCGCCCGTTTCATTCCCAGAACGTTCAGTTAACAATGACAAGTCAAAGGGCACTTGAAAGGCCTTGGCGTTGAAAGGACCTTGTCTATTGACCTTTTGACGTATATTTGACGCGTGACGGCATGCAAGGTAAGGCGGAAAGATTCGATTTCCTTGTCGTCATAATGACTTGACATTAAACTCAGCCAATGACAATCAAGTATGGTCACAGAAATTATAATCAGGAAACACGCGTGTCAGCTTATATGCCTAAAAGCTGAATCATTTCATAAGCGTCACATTCAAACCTTGGACGAAGTTTAAAAACTTACTTCCTGAAGTTATCAATAAATTTTAGCTTCATCAGAATGATATAGAAAATGGAAGGTTTTTTAACGTAACTTAACCGCACTTTGTACATATCGGTGCGTGGGTAATACTTAGCAGATAAATTTGAAGTATACTTTGGAAAATAAGCCAGCATGTCGGTATACAACATTTCTACATTTGCTGCTAACGTATAATATTTGGGGAATTAAAACCAATAACAGTTTTGCAACTTTTTTGCCAAAAAACATGGAAGAATGAAGTTATAATTGTTTGCATTTTTACCAGAGTATACTTAAATCTATGGATTGTGCACATGGGTACAATGGTCACTCGCAATTTTGAAACGCAATTATCCGAACACACACGGCATTTTCCTGGCTCTAGTGTATTTAAATATTGCAGTAAGTATAACTGACTTGTTTGTCTTTGTTAAGTGCGTAAACATATGACAGACGGCAGTCGACAGTCTTTGGTATAATGGGTGAAAGCCAAGCCATGACGGATTGCGCGAAAAACACACCTGTCATATTATTAATATCAAAAGCAGGATGAGTGCCAACTGGCGTTTCTGTTATGTCAGAACGGGCTAAATATACCTCAATCAATGATGGCATTTCGCTGATAACCTTTCTTAAATGCACTGCTAGAAGTTTTTCAAAATCTGATCGCAAAAGTATGTATATTATAATGTCTCACCTTTGGTGCCATATTCTCTTTGGATTCATCATCCATTGGCATATCATCAGATGGCTTTTTCTTCTTGTAACCTTTAAAAAGTCAAACAAAATACGTCAGAAGATGTCCTATAAACGCCGAGATTTGGTTGTTGTCGCACCGTGGCTCGTTTCAACAGATTACCTACATGAAACCCCTTCAAGTGCTCGAAATGTGCAATGAGACGAGGACTTTGTGGTTTTTGGTCAGGCAATGTACCAACCAAGTCACCAGATCAGTTTTTAAAGGTGCCTTGAACTTTTTGTTTTGTCCAACTCACATAAATTCACTGTATTTGCTTGGGAGCATATACGGTCTTTTTAGTTACTAACATGCTATAGCATAAAGCGATTAAAAATACTGTCAAAAACCAAGAGCCCAATTGACACATGATAAACAATAGTATAACTATTTATCTTACTATCAATGTGTCCGTAAATTGCCGAAAGGATTTCCAGAATAATCTCAAAGACAACGTGGTAACAGACAAATCCCACCAAAGCCCAGGTGTCCCATTCGGGAAGATCAAGAGCTGTTAGATCGACACCTGAAATCACAAAAGCAACAGTTTGAAACAAAAGTCGCAAAATTACTTGTCATGATGGAGTTGTTATCAGGTTGGATTCTGTCACGGCGAGAGTGACTAGCACGATTTCGTGAAACAACGTGAAAGGTTGACAAAACGTCATGGAGCTTCTGTAGCCTGTGTTAGGATTTCCAACGCCCAGGCTATGCATATTGAGTGGGTGGGTGATACGCTTGGGCTGCGGCATCCGCAAGTCAACACAATCATACGTGGTTTGGGTTCCTTTATGATCGAAGTATATTTTGATTGCGGCACGAATACACAAACCAACTCCACTAACCAGCTGCTGGCAACATCCGTAAGTACCTAGCATCTTTGGTATACGAAGTACAGATACTTTTAAAAATTGCGTATATTTTCGTAGCTCTTGTCTACCATTTCATCTCACAGACTTTTTTGGAAACAAATTAATTGTCCAATTTTCTATTCATTATCTAAGATGTTACCGGCATATATTGTGAAAGCTTGTGTACTGCTTTTCGAATTTTATTGGTAACAGTTTTGAATGAATACAAAACAATTGAAAAACAATGGTCTGCTCTGGGATTACTTGAAAACCAACAGGGAAAATGGGAATACGTTTTAATCTGATGACTATTAACTGTTGGATTTTAAACGCATTAGTCATTGAGTACTATCAAACTCATATAGCCGCGATAGACAAATTAAAATCACTCGTAATTATGCGACAAAGCCTCATCCAAACCCATGCTACAGTGCAGCATTTGTAATTTCTTAGCATGAAAAAGCCAGACATGTCGGTGTAAAACAGAAAAACCGACAACTGTCTGGGCTTGTATGGCGTAATTTTCCAACGTAATGCGCGGAAATATTGCTATCGACTTTGCATTTCTGCATACACCGGAAAAGAGCTGACTTGGTACTAATGGCATAGCTTGCTGCAGTGCCTTTTACCGAGCATTTCAAACGTGATTTTCAAACCATGTTTGAAAGGACGCTTAACTATTGAGAGGCCCACAAAAAAGCACACTATTGTGTTTGTTCCAGTTCGTCAAATGCAGATACTTAACTAAGACCACAAAAAATCAAACGAAGAAAATCAACCATTGACTAATTGTACCGAACAATGTAATACGACTGGGTCCAAAACTAAATTATACGCCATTATAGTGATAGTTTCACTGGCGTTAAAATATAAATTACATACCAAGGAAGATAGCTGTGATGGCAAGAATACGTGCAGCGGATCCAACAAACCAATGGCCCCAGTTGAAAATCCATCGTCTTGGGGTACCCGGATGTGGACGGAATAAAGCCATTATCGGGTTGGCTATGGCAAGGATGGTCACAACAATACCGATGATAGGGTGGGCCCCAGCGTTCTGCAAAATACAAGTGTAGTAGTTTGGTAAAAACGTATCAGACAGCATAACAGAACATATCAAGCATGATATGTAATACAAAAACTTTCGTGTCATGCATTTTTGTGCGTGTTTTAAATTTGAGATCTTTTCCCCCGGCATTTTTCCTTTTTTCTCTAATACAAGACTGGTTTTAAACATTTTACTTGTTTTGGAAAATTGCTAAATATAAAGTTTTGTCAAGTATATGCAAATTTAGCTTGTACTGTATGGTGATCAGTTCAGTAGCCACGGCTAAACATAGGTCATTTCTTGTCAAAACAATCGTATCAAACACAGTGCAGACGTCATACGTATTTTGGGAAGCGTAGGTGATCAGTTGCGGAAATTAGCGTCCTTACGAACCTTCAACGCAATTGCTCCAAAACAATTCTGGTCATTTTTAAGGTCCAATGTTTCGTGTGAAATGTAAATGAACAATGACTCACCGAGCTGAAACCTTCAACGCTGGAGAAAATAAGGATGAAAGCCAGAAGGGTTGCAACAACGGCTGTAATCATCAGACCACGGTGAATCTGAAAACATAAGTTATTTTGGTGTAACAAACCAAAATTTTATTTTATTTTTCACAGCAGACATGGCGTATACCACGCTTACGCCTATGTTGCTTGCCTGTAACTACAGCAAACATCAAAAAGAATTCATCTGACCACAGTGAAAGGACATAGTATTTATGAGGCAAAGGCAATAACAATACCGACCCTGTAATTTAAGCCAGACGCCTAAGCTCGTACCATTACTTCAACCTAGGTAGGGACGCTGGTGGAAGTGGCCTAAAGGTCAGGTATTAAGTCGATAATGACTGGTCCGCATCGCCCAAAGGCATCTGCACAATCGTAGGTACCTCATATACTAACTTCTTACGAGGTATAAAACTGTGCTTTTACAGAAATCTTCCTGAATCAACGTGCGCTCAATACAGATGATTCAAGTTGCGGATAAAATTCTTGCTTAGAACTGAGGATGCCATTATATCGGCGAAATTGATATTATTTACAATACATTGCAACACGAAAAACACAGATTGATTTAGGTGTACTGAAAGCTTCAGTTTACTAAGTTCTTACGAGGTAATGTGTAAACACAATGCAGTTATGTTCCATGCACGTATTTAACTGGTTGTTTCAAAATGAACAATGGAAACTTCTGTTGGGTTTTAAAGAGAAAAATAATTCAAAGAAAAACAACACTCTACCGTGATGTGGCCCAAAGCTGAAATTACAGGGTGCATGTAAGTCATAAAACACTATGGATCCAAAATTCAAACAATCACTTCATTCGCATGTATATTTTCGAAATATAATCATTAGTAAATTCACGGTTGCCCGCTAACTTATCAGACAAACAACAAAGTGGCGTATCCAAAGCGGAAAAGTGGGCCGTAGAAATACCCGTAAAGGATGTACACCTACGTACAAAGGAAATCGCACAAACCTGAAACCAAACTTTGGTGCTGAAGCATGTACTGTCGTGCCACATAGGTTTGAAATGACGAGCAATGAGAATTCCAATGCTTGCACAAGTCAGCCACGCCAAAATCATCAATGACCTGTTAAAACACAGCAGTATAATTTTAATGTTCGGTGACTTAAACCAGTTGCATGAAATAGGAAGTTAGAAATGGACGAGAAACCGCCCGACAGCCAGGTTTGTTTCTGTTTCAAATGAAATAATGGTTTTCGTTTAAATGTAGAAAGGTATTTTGCCGTTTTAAACAACTCTATGCTCCAGCATATCAAAAGCAAACATAAAAAAATGCCACAATATTACTCTTGTACTCAAAATTGTCGCAAACTTTTAGCGCGTATTTTGGTGCGAAATTAAATATGCCAAGGAATGAAATATTATCTTGCATGGCCCAAAAATAACAAATAGACTGTACAACAGCAGCCTCACACAAAGCAAACAAAGGCGGTTTCCTGCAAAGGAAACGAAAACACGCAATGAAAGGCAAAGTAGTCAATAGAAAACCTACAAACAGCTTAAACAAAGGTCCACAATACCAGTGTTGTCGCTTAGCAAATGCGTCAGAGGCATTCAAACGAAGCATATTAATATGAACTCAGAAAGCTTTCGCTGGATTGAACGTAAGCTCTGGCCTAAATTGTAAACCCTGGTCACGCTTCGTTAGTTTAAAAAGCATCTATTACTTTTCTAAGCCCGTAAAATTGTTGTGGCTTGTTGTATGTCGTTATTAGAAGACGCGACTAATTTACAAACGCAGTTTCACCCACTAGCATGGTATGAGCACTGGAGCGAAATAGTGTCTTGTTTACAACTAAATTCCAAACAATTTTGGGTGTACAGCATTAGGTTTACGCAGGTGGAAAACAACCAAAAACGTGATTTTTTGCAAGTCATTCTGAACCATTGTCTCATGATCGATCACACGCATCAGTTACGTGTATGCTTTAAAGTGGCGTGATTTGGTTGGGAAAAGGGTTGATTACACTGTTAACCGACATATAAACTTTACGACGTGAAACCAAAACAAACATCAAACAATTTTACAAGTTATTGATTGAGCGGTGTGAATTGCCGGCAATGCGTTACTTGAACAGTCATGTAACAATTGTTTAAATATAGGTGTTTATTAATCACTACACCACTAGTGTGGCGTGATAGAATTCGGGATGTGCCGCAAAATACGCGATTCACATAGCATATGACAACATTAGAGTAGCACGAGAACGCTGGAACTCCATTTTGTTCCAGTTTTTTTTTTCAAAAGCAGTTCCACTCAACATATTAAATTTGAAATTCAATCAATCTATTTTTCGTGTTGCTAAACTAAAAAAAGTGTGCCACAAAAAAAGTTGTTTAGTTTGATGCAAGCTTATAGATATTGGGATAACTGTTCCTATAAGACGAAATTTAAGGTTTGGTCTTAATGGGTTAACGGCGAAAGGTTACTGATTAACATAACCTGTTGATATATAGTTTACGACACAAACCCAACTAAAAAACCTAATTGATCCCAAGCTGATCGACATGTACATGTTTAGTGTACAGCTATCAATAAAAACCAGACTTTAAACCGGCACATTTTTTTACTTTTATCTATCAAACATTAACTCCGGTCGACTCCTGCGCCTTAACCTCAAACAATTTCCTACCTGCAAGATTGATACTGTTTTTAATGCAATTGTCATTAGTCAAAAATATAGAAATTCGAACTTACGCATGGGCTTTCACCATGTTACGTTTGTGAGTCGAAACACCAGCACCTCCCAAGTTTTCAGGCGGAGCAGTGAAATTGAGGCCAGTGTCGGACTGATAGCGATTTGTTTGATGGTACCCAATGTTTTCTGTAAAAACAACAACTAGTATGAGTAGGGCATTAACACTATTTCAAAGGCTCGATTATAAGAAAGGTATACCAGAGCTTAACACTAAATTTTACTGAAAGCTCAATAACGTTATAACAGAGAAACAATCTTTAATATACCTCCAGCCATAGGCCCTGTTGCCATCAACACGAAATAATGATTGGTTAAAAAGTTGAAAGTTTTATCGCCGCGTGCCGCTGGTTTCGTGACGCTTGCATCTCTTTTGAAAGTGCAACTTAGAACTCCGCCGTCCACAGTATTAGTTGGCTCGCTTACACCAAGCTGCACAACAAAGTTTGTACTTCAGTTGGGATTTTCTTTATTACAAAAAGTAATCAACAAAACTGCAAACAACGATTTAAAATGTCGAAACTCTAAATTTTAATTTTTTTGATCAGTGATAACAAAGCTTCATTTGAACCTTGAACCCTTATGAAATATAAAAGTTTTTTGAATATTACAATCTACCAGTTGGTTTGGCAACAGTGGAGGTTGGCTTCGCGCAGCTTGAATGGCCCCAGATACAAGAGCTGACGAAGTACAATAGTACAGGTCGTCACTTTCCATTAGCTTGTCGTCAGAAAATGCCACGGCAACATAACTACCACTCGTTGCTCCCACTAATTCGAAGTTAAAGTTGTTAGCGGCGGCATCCTGCAAGTATAAAGTGTAAACCCCCCTTAAAAAAGATATAAAACACAAAAACATTTTTTCAACAAATCGTATTAATTTAAAATGCGCAACCTTCTGAAATATTTTAAAAACAAAAACTATATGTGAACAATGAAAAGTATGGATTTATATTTGGTGTCAGGTAATTGTCGCAGAGGAGAGCAAATGAAACGGATGTTGTCAGCATGCTTCCGCTTGGTCAATACGTACGTTCGCGTGCGCCGGGCGGCCACCAAGAATCCGTCAACACAAAGAGATTGCGTGCTGCCGTTCGAAAATCGTGCGATCCCGGCAAAACGCATAATTTACAGGGCAGCTCGAGCGTATCGCAGCGACTCGACATTAAACGCACCGAACGCTTAACGTGTCGCCCATGAGAAGGAAAAGCTACTTCCGAAAGATCATCCGCCGCCCGTACAACATGTTTGTCTATTTGTTGGTCGATGGCGAACGATGCCTGGTAGCTCGCGATGTCGTGCGAAGGCGTTTGCCCAGCGGGAAGAAATGTTTTTGGCCCGTTTTACCTGATTTTACGTCACTGGTGGTCGAAACGAACTCGCATGGGGAATGTGAACCCGAGGGTTTTACCCCCGCACAAATTAGCTAAAGCAATTTGAATACATTTAATATAGGACGCTTTATGTTTTTTTTTGCTTTTCGATTTCGATATTCGATTTGTGGCCATAACGTTTAGGTTAGTAAGTAAAAGCCTAATGTCACTAAATTGCACTTTTACTTAATACAAACATTTAGGAGTCAGAAATAATCTAGTCTCATTTCAACAATCAATATGAAACAAAAATAAAGTTGCTTACGTAGATCCAGGAAGCAAAAAGACATCCAGAGGTTCCTGCTGTACAATCCGTTGGAGATCTGAAACAGGTTTTCGTGGTCCCACAACCTTCATCAAAGTCGCTTGAACTCGATACAGTAGGTGTGGTCGTTCTATTAAAAAATTCAAAAGTTGTATTTGTGTATTACTTCGCATTAATGTGAAAAATGCCTTCACAACATTTTCTGCAAAACGTTTCATGTTGCAAGAACGTAAAAAAGAAATTCTAAATTGAATGCTATTTGCTCGTAAAATTTATTCCCAAGTGTATGTTTATTAAAAACGTATTTTCAAATTTAGTAACTTATTTAAAAAAACAGCGATTGTCAATAATTACGTTCCAGATTCAGCGACAAAAATTACTTTCTTTAAACAAATTACGAGGATGGTATGTCACGAACATTTCAGTGTATCAAAGCTACAACTTACGTGGCGGTCGTTGTTGTTGTGGCGCCGGCGGTGGTGGTCGCTGCTGGATCTGCCATAAAATCTATCTGGTTCGTGGTGGACTCGCGAGCTGGTGCTGGTCCATGATACTCTAGGGCACCTCCTAATAATATGTGAAATTACAATTACAAATCATATCTTCACATTGTAAAAGAAACAAACAATTTATACCAGTATATGCACCCCTGGCAACCAGAACGTTGAAGGGTGTTGTTTCCAAATCAAACGTGAAATCGGCTCCCGTGGAAATTGTTTTCGTAATGGAAGCAGGTCTTTGAAAGACGCATTCTGCCACACCACTAAGTGTCTGTGCAGTTACATGAACGATCCCTGCCTGAAAAGCATCAAACAATGTTATTTAATAGCCAAGTTTGGGAGAAAACCTTAATTTATTTGTGCAACGTATCAAAACGGCAAGTTCATATTGCAATAAAAGAGGATGTGTTCAAGCCGGTGTATGGCGTTTGGGGAGTCAATCCAATAAGTTAAAATGTTGTGTATTATAATTCGTGATGCCATCACTAAAGTTTTGCCCGCAAGGTAACCGACGCGTCTGAGATTCGTACACAGTCTTTTTAAATTTGGCTAGTGTAGCGGTTTGACCAACAAATGCAGTTTTGTTTTGCAGAATGGCATCCTTTACGACAACATATTTTCTATACCTGAAGAGTCGCTTCAGGAGTTGGCGGACTTCGTTCATCTCGTATTGTGCCTGATTTAATTTCATCTGCGCCTGTGCAGTAATACAACTCAGCGTCCCGCATCACCGTGGAAGTCGCGAAGGCAACACCAACATACTGATTATTGTTGCCAGTGCTTCCAGTCAACTCCATATTGAAGACATTTGTAGACGAGTCCTATATTATAAAAAGTTATGAAAACACTTATTGTCAGTAGAACAAGCAATATTGGACGAAAAAAGTTTGATGTCATCCCTATAATTTATTACTGTTTAAAATTTATCGCACAGTTATGACAACACTAATTGTAGTTTTATAGTCCGAACAAAAATGCTATAATGTTGTTTTGTGCCGAATTTCAGGTAAGGAACGTTTTGCTGTGTCATGATTACTTTTAAAGCCGGCGTTCAGACAAGGCGCGGAGGCCTGTCGGGAAGGGCTATTAATAACGTAACGTAATCATGCTTCAACTGATTTGCCTGTGGCGTGAGTCGCCTAACACTGGAGCTGGAAACGAAGAATTTATAGTTTGGATATCAAGTAGTGATGACGATTTGATTACGTTATCTTACTGTATATTTTATCAGCTATTTTTCACTCCTAATGGAAGGTTGATGTTTCAACCAGTTTTATTGACAGAGTTCAATAAACCCATGTTTGGAATGAAATTTTTTGCAGAAATACACATTCTAAATCACAAAATTAACTGCAATTTTTAAAATATAAATAAGATTAACTCTGCGTGGATCAAACGTAAGTTCAAAAATGATTTAATTTTAACCAATGCTGAAGTCTGAGAACCTTTTTACTTTTTAAAACCACTAGAAGTTGATTTAATGCCAGAAAGTACACGTAATTCTGGAGAGGTGCAGTATATTTCTAAAAATTCAACTAATTTGACATATTGTTCATTTAAAAAAATGCTTTATATTTCCAAAAAATATCTTACCCAAACATAAGAGAAGAAAATGCATGTAGAATCAGTTGGAGAACAGCCAGTCGGAAAGTATAGACAATTTTTGGTACTGCCACATCCTGATGTATCTATTGCCACTACAGCTTGCAAAAAGGAAAAGATGACTACACATTTCAGGGCATCCATTATTTAAATTCGTTTGCCAAAACAACCTTGTAGGAAAAAGCAATATGCTCAAATGTTGTCAACAAAAGTAAACATAGTCTGTTTTTTGACCAAAATATTCAAATGTGAATGTTACACCACCACAAATACCAATGAAAATCGAAAATTTAATTTGAACAAAAATAAAATGACAGCGAAAGATTACTGAAATTACATGACAAGTATTTGTGACACTTATTCTCATTCATCTGGGCAAGATATTACATTATTAAGGCCAAATAATTGATATATGGCACAGCAGCCTAAAATACCATAACTGTTACATCTGGTTAAACACTTTACATTTTCCTGATATGCCAGCTAACACGACAGGTAATTTCAACAAATTTTATTAAATAATATGTTAGTAAACCACAAACCACGAAGAATGGAATTTGGTTTAAAAACTAACTGATAACATTTTTTAAAACTCAATAACTTTGTTAGTTAGTGGCAATTTACCACTCTTGGAAATAAGTAAACTAAGGGTAAGATTTTTTTGTCATAACGTTTGGTTAGTAATGACATGCGCGTGCTTAAAGAGCAGTAATTAAGTCCATGGACCAAATGAATATTTTAGCAAACCCCCCCTGCACTCTGCTTGCTGCAAAGCTGTCAAAACTCGGTTCCCAGCAAATTTAGTTACAAAAGCAAACAACAACCAGAAAACAAAGGGCCTTTCTTAAATAAATCATAAATTTTTGCTTGCAACTGCACAGAACTCGCTAGTCGCAACCAACATCACAACACAAACACATAAAACAGGTTGTAGATCACGGACTGTACTGTGACAGCTTGAGGGCAATGCAATGGTTTATAAATGACTTGTCACGCATACATGGTTTTCGAAGTTAAAGTCACTCAACCGTTAAATTCTCATTCGGCAGTGCTTCAAATTGTAAACCGCTCTTAAATTATACCTATTTATTTTGTTAGTTTGTTGTTCTTTTTGAAAACAACCAATTGCAAACCCGACTAGCGTACCACACGTTTCGCTGTGTACTTTGAAAGTAAGACTATATGGTGTGTATTCCCCAAAAAGTTTTTTCAAGCAAAACAAAGTTGTTGTAGCCTTTAGATTAGCTTACAAAAATTTTATGTGGAATCAAAAATATTATTTTTAAAACCGCTTATATACCAAAAAACATGTTGTGAAAATAATTCTGAAATTTAACGAAGAGTAGCTTTTTTGTAACACTCACATCCAGTCTGCCCTCCATCGGTCGGTCCAATTTGAATTCATGTACGGAATGCTGATGTTGGACTTAATTTATCCGTTGCGTTAAAACAAATAGCCTTAGCTTTAGCTGCATAAGCGGTGCTTTGCTCGATTACGATGATAGTACATCTTGTTCCGACCGATTTTGGAGAGTTTTGGTATGTTGAAAATAAGTCTCGCCACCAATGTCACAGTATTGGCAAATCAAAAGCAAACGACAGTGCTACGACAGTAACTGTTCGTTTGTTTCACGATGTTGCTCCAAGCAGTATTCAGCACTTGCTTAGAGCGCTCTTGCGGAGACTTTTTTACTTTGCACACTTTTGTAGCTCGGCATGACCCACTGACATCAGTCCAGGCATTTGATGCACGGGATGCACAGAAAACAAATTGACCAACAAATGCAAAAACATTTTGGTCCTTGTTGTTAGATTTTTGTTATCGAGTCCTGCTTCAACTGATGGTTGTGGAATTACCGAAAAATGTTGGTTGTTCGGTCGACCAACCAAGCTATATGTTTGTCATATTGGCGTGGGTAAGTTTTCACTCGTTTTGTAATTTTCGATAATTAGCCTACAGTAGTCTATGCGCGTTGTGAATATTGTTGTTTTTTGTAAACGGTGCAAATAAAAAAATACCCTGGACAGTTTTTTTTCGTTGAGTAAAAACATTGCGAGTAAAAAAAATAATTTATGAATAAAATATCTGCATACTTTGAAAATTGTATAAGTTTATATGTTACTAATCTGTGCCACATGTTCATTCTTACTAATAGGCTACTCGTTTAATCGACTCTGAAAAATCTTAGATGAAATGTACGCTTTATTGAAAAGTTTGTATTACCTTCGGCATAAAAGATTTAACAATGAAATGTGTGGTCCGAGTAACCTTTTACCTTATTTAAACGTCAAACCGAAAACTACATTGTTAATAAACGCAAGCTACAGTGAGCTTTAATAGTAAGGACGCATGAAAGCACATGTTACAAAAAATGAGCATCTGTCGCAGCGGTAAAACAAAACAGTTTGCTTTCAAATAAAAAACAATGAACGTGTTCTGATGTCACCGGCGCCCAAGGAAAAGATGACTTAGCAGCAAGGAAGCACTCCTATACCGTTGGGGCGTTACTGGTTAGTTGTCACTCGGCGTTTTTCCAGTTAAACTAAACATCACACGTATTGTCTAACATGCAATGACTTCGGTCTCTATTGGATTAACGCCAACTGTTAGTAATTCCAGATAGACACATGCGTCGAAGATTTACCGTTTACCAGATGCTTTTACAACTAAACCATTATTAACCACTGATTTTATACGGTGGTTAATTATTTCCATCAGCTAAACATCATATACAGCATATAGCCTAATGTGCAATCAATGTTGCCAAATCGCCAAAGTGAAAAAAAAACGAAACACTTTGCACATCGTTCAGTTCGAAAATTCCAAACATGCATAAAAAATGGGTATTCCATTGTATCTTATAGTGTATTTTTTAAAACACGCGAAGAAGCAAAGACGCCCTATATGTCAAGTGTAAATTTGTTTAAAAATGATGAGCACACAATGCTAAATGATAGACATGTTTAATACCTACTACGAAGGAACAAAACACACACTTTTTTATGTGTTTTTTTGCAGAATAAGTATTCGAAGACAATTGATGTTAATTTGAACGGAATTGCCGAAGCTGGTAATGAATATATTGCTCTCGCTTTTGGGCTCGATCGTTCCTAGAATGGTTAATGATGCAGTACTATTGTATCTGAGTAAATGTGACATCTGGGGCACTTCAAATTCGGCATACTTCCTCTGTTACTGACACCACATTACCGGTAATTATTCAGAGCATTTTTATTGGTCTAATTTCCTGCGATTTTTTTCTCACAAAACTCTGGTACAAACCTAGATTTAAAAACGTAATACGTTTTTTTTTTAATTTGACATTGTCAAACAATGTTTGAAAATAATCAAGTTTATATAGCTCTACTGGCAAATGTATTTTTATTCCGACGTTTCGACGTCCTATACAGGTCGTCTTCATCAGGGTAAATTACACTGAATCTACCCTTCAATTTATTTCAGTTTCTGACGTCACTTTTTGATTAATGTTTTACTCTAATATGACCTGTGTTGGCATGGCTAAAAATTTTCCTTCTTTTTTATTTTGGTGCCTCAGTGCAGCCATTAAACATATTAGGGATTCAAATTGGATTGTATACGTGTAGCGACCTGTGGGTTCACGTACGCTTTTTTTAAAAACACTCTCTTTTGCAGTATTGTGTCCATTGGCTCTGGTTTAAGCATTCAAATTTATCCGGGTAAATTTGTCAGAAATTACCCTAAAATCTTCCTCTCTCTTTCTCTTTGAACAAGCAGTAAATCTGTGTAACTTATCCGGCTGAATTTGTGTATCAGTGTATGTAAACAAGGTTCCATATTTTTTGACTAACTCATTTGTTAATCCTGTATACAGTATTATAGCGGTCATGTGTTTTATACCACGCGTGCTTATTTGATATACTGATTGATCAAGCAGCAAAAAATGGAAAGCTTTGGATAACGTGGCAAACCCTGCAAATCTTGCAAACATGCGAATGTATTCCGAAACACTTTTTTTCTAATCCTATGATGTCTAGCTCATTTTTACGTATACTTATTCGCTTATCCCTACACTTATACGTAAAAACAAAACACAAAAGCAATTTTTACAGCGGACAAAAGACAAAAAAAGGCATGAAAAATATTCATGAAGTTCAATTCTTGTAACCTACGTCCATGCTCGTAAACGTCAGCCACGCCAAAATCACCAAGGATCTGTTAAAACACACAAGAGTATAATTTTAACCTTCAGTGACCTAAATCAGACAGTACATTAGTAGCACATTCTTCTTTCCCGTTTTAACCAACAGTTGTTTTTTACACACGTATATAGCCTACTGTTACAAAATATTTGTGGTTTATCAATGCTTTAAGTTTCAGGGCTTTATTATGAAATTATGGTGTGTCTGATGGCTAGAACTCAATTTCGTTCTGTTTTATTTACCGAAAGCAGTGTCAACAAACTTATTAACATTGCAAGTTAAATTCAAGGACTTTTTGTGGTATTACCCAAAAAAGTGTGCAAATAAAAGCGGTTGTTAGTTTGCCCCCAAGCTTAAAATATTGAAAGCCACTGATTAAAATGGGACAAAAGAAAAGGTTTGACCTCAATTAGTTAATGGTAAAGGTTAATGATTAACATAACTTGTTGATTTAGACTGATACGAACGCGGCTAGAAAAAGAGTAACTCATATGGTATGAACTCGGCTAAACCATCGATATACGCTGCAATTGTAACCCAAACTTATCTTCACGTAAATATTAAGGGTGTGGTTCTCATTCTTTTAACTGTCGCAAAGTCTTGCCATCACGTTTATTCAACCGAAATTAACCTCGTCAACTGCAACTGTTGCCACCCATGGCGACCATTAGCACGAGCGCAGTGAGGGGATTAAATAGACCCCCAAATGCGCCCAATGCAAAAAAGAGGTTTTGCTACAAAAGATTTAAAAACGATGTTTTAAATATGGTTTTGCAGTATATTAAAACTATGCCAATAGTTATAAATATATTACGTCCAACTTACACATGAGCATTCATCATGTTGCGTTTGTGGATCAAAGCACCGGCACTTCCGGGTGGAGCGGTGAAGTTGCAGGCCCTGTCGGACTGGTAGCGATTTGTTTGATGGTAACCAATATTTTCTGCAAAAAGACTAGTATGAAAAGGACTTTTACATTTTTTTACAGAAGTTATACGTTATAAAAGTTTACATGGGATTAGGACTAAATTTTGATTAATGTCCAATATTATTATGAAAGAAATACAAATCTTGCATATACCTCCAGCCATGGGCCCTGTTGCCATTAACACGTAGTACTGGTTGGTTAAAAAGTTGAAAGTTTTTTCGCCGCTTGCCGAAGGTTTCGTGACGTTTGCATCTCTTTTGAAAGTGCAACTTAGCACTCCGCCGTCCACGGTATTGGTTGGCTCGCTTACACCAATCTGCACAAGAAAGTTTGTCTAAAGTTTTTAAAACATAAAACATCGAATTGTGGCAGATGGAATCAAAATTTCAAACAAAAGGAGCAAAACTGCAAACAACGATATTTTCAAACAAATAAAGGGTTGAAACTCTGATTTTTATTTCTTTGATCAAGTGATAACTAAACTTCATTTGAACCTTGAATCCTCGCCTCTTATGAAATATAAAAGTTCATTGATATGAAAACCTACCAGTTGGTTTGGCAACAGTGGAGGTTGGACTCGCGCAGCTTGAATGGCCCCAGATACAAGAGCTGACGAAGTACAATAGTACAGGTCGTCACTTTCCATTAGCTTGTCGTCAGAAAATGCCACGGCAACATAACTACCACTATTTGCTCCGACTAATTCGAAATCGAAATTGTTGCTGGCTGAATTCTGTACGAATAGCATAAAACATTGATGGTTGAAAGAAAACAACAAACCTTTTTTTGCATTTTTTTAACAGCATTTGAAAACAATGTTATAAAATCGACTTCTGAATCAAACAACTATTTTATTACTTTTTCCCTTTTACCAATACTGTTCAGTAACCATGGTCATATCTTCTCGATTGGTATGACCTAGCCTTATATTTAACCATTGCAGTGTAAAAATTCACATTTCATGAAAATGAGCCAAATCCGCTCCTGAAAAGAAAATCATGTTGCACCGGTAGTAGTAAAAAACAATTACAAGTAATTCACATGTTTTTTTCGCGAGGTTCTAAGCTTGGGGCTATAGACAGCAAATAACACCGATGTTGTTAGCATGTTTCTACTTGGCCAATTTCGCGTGCACCAAACACGTGAAGACAAAGAGATTGCGTGCTGCCGTTCGAAAATCGTGCGATCCCGACAAAACGCATAATTTACAGGGCAGCTCGAGCGTATCGCAGCGACTCGACATTAAACGCACCGAACGCTTAACGTGTCGCCCATGAGAAGGAAAAGCTACTTCCGAAAGATCATCCGTCGCCCGTACAACATGTTTGTCTATTAGTTGGTCGTCAGCGAACAATGCCTAGTAGCCTTCACATGCGTTGGCGTACGGGAAGAAAGAAAAAGTGACGAAACATTTTGGCCAAATATGTTGTTTCGCCGATGTTGCAGTTTCTGCCCCGACCATTTTTAAAATTCGACCGAAACCGAACTTTTTTGTTGTGTGAAATTAATGGCTTAACTTTCAAATTTACACATTGAAAACATCATAAATTAACTAACGTGGTATGAAAAACAGTAGGTGTTTTGTTCAGCTTACGGATTGTAAAAGTTATTTTGGAGTGTCATGTAAATGAGTTCACCTGAATCAATTACGCAAGGTTGAGTTAAAAACATTCGCCCGGAAGGGAATTTAGGTTTGGCCTTTTAACCAAATGTTCGGTTTCGGCTCGAACTCTATAGGGCCTTTTAATTGCCCCTACCCAAAAGCACCACTCACTCACCTAGGTTAGTTTGTAGCAACTGCAATACAGTTGTTAACATTAATGTTTTTTCTTCAGCAATTTCTCCACATTCGAGTGGTAACACTGACTTTTAGTTCGTAAGTAAAAAAAAAGGTCACATAAATGCACTTGCGTTTGCTGAATAATAAAATATAACGACTCGTTATGGTATTTCTTTTTCCCAGCTCATTTTAGTTAATTTTTTATTGTATTTAATAACCTTAAGACCAAAAGTAAGTTTCACTGCCAACTGTGGTGCATGTTTTACAACAATAACGAACAGGTGCCAGTCAAGTAAAATCTCGTCCCGTTTTAACAATCAATATCAAACAGAAACAAAAATTGCCTACGTAGATCCAGGAAGTGAAAAGACATCCAGAGGTTCCTGCTGTACAATCCGTTGGAGATCTAAAACAGGTTTTCGTGCTCCCACACCCTTCATCAAAGTCGCTTGAACTCGATACAGTGGAAGTGGTCGTCCTATTAGCAAAGTGAAAAATGTTGTTTTGGTGTATAACTTGGCATCAACATCAAAAGGTTTATCACATCTATTCTTTTGCAAAACGTTTTGTATGTCGCAAGACCTGTAGTGTTTCATGCAATAAAATGTAATGGACAAACAACAACTAGACTCTAAATTAAGTTATTTTTAATGTCACTTAGGCGCAAATTATATATCAAAGTTTTTACACAGATGGATCCTGTTTCTTTAATACGTGTTTCCATTTTATTTAAAAAATCAGCGACCGTCAATTGTCATGTTTCCTGGTTGAGCGACAGACATTGCTTATTTTACAAACTCTCAATTATGATCCTGTTATGTCGCAAACGGTATGTTGTACCAGGGCTGCAACCCACGTGGCGACTGTGGTTGTTGTTGTCTCTGCGGTTGTTGTTGTTGTTGTTGTTGTTGCGGTGTTTTCGGGCGGAGTGGTAAAATTTAAGGCCATGTTGGACTGGTAGCGATTTGTTTGATGGTAACCAATATTTTCTGCAAAAAGACTAGTATGAAAAGGACTTTTACATTTTTTTACAGAAGTTATACGTTATAAAAGTTTACATGGGATTAGGACTAAATTTTGATTAATGTCCAATATTATTATGAAAGAAATACAAATCTTGCATATACCTCCAGCCATGGGCCCTGTTGCCATTAACACGTAGTACTGGTTGGTTAAAAAGTTGAAAGTTTTTTCGCCGCTTGCCGAAGGTTTCGTGACGTTTGCATCTCTTTTGAAAGTGCAACTTAGCACTCCGCCGTCCACGGTATTGGTTGGCTCGCTTACACCAATCTGCACAAGAAAGTTTGTCTAAAGTTTTTAAAACATAAAACATCGAATTGTGGCAGATGGAATCAAAATTTCAAACAAAAGGAGCAAAACTGCAAACAACGATATTTTCAAACAAATAAAGGGTTGAAACTCTGATTTTTATTTCTTTGATCAAGTGATAACTAAACTTCATTTGAACCTTGAATCCTCGCCTCTTATGAAATATAAAAGTTCATTGATATGAAAACCTACCAGTTGGTTTGGCAACAGTGGAGGTTGGACTCGCGCAGCTTGAATGGCCCCAGATACAAGAGCTGACGAAGTACAATAGTACAGGTCGTCACTTTCCATTAGCTTGTCGTCAGAAAATGCCACGGCAACATAACTACCACTATTTGCTCCGACTAATTCGAAATCGAAATTGTTGCTGGCTGAATTCTGTACGAATAGCATAAAACATTGATGGTTGAAAGAAAACAACAAACCTTTTTTTGCATTTTTTTAACAGCATTTGAAAACAATGTTATAAAATCGACTTCTGAATCAAACAACTATTTTATTACTTTTTCCCTTTTACCAATACTGTTCAGTAACCATGGTCATATCTTCTCGATTGGTATGACCTAGCCTTATATTTAACCATTGCAGTGTAAAAATTCACATTTCATGAAAATGAGCCAAATCCGCTCCTGAAAAGAAAATCATGTTGCACCGGTAGTAGTAAAAAACAATTACAAGTAATTCACATGTTTTTTTCGCGAGGTTCTAAGCTTGGGGCTATAGACAGCAAATAACACCGATGTTGTTAGCATGTTTCTACTTGGCCAATTTCGCGTGCACCAAACACGTGAAGACAAAGAGATTGCGTGCTGCCGTTCGAAAATCGTGCGATCCCGACAAAACGCATAATTTACAGGGCAGCTCGAGCGTATCGCAGCGACTCGACATTAAACGCACCGAACGCTTAACGTGTCGCCCATGAGAAGGAAAAGCTACTTCCGAAAGATCATCCGTCGCCCGTACAACATGTTTGTCTATTAGTTGGTCGTCAGCGAACAATGCCTAGTAGCCTTCACATGCGTTGGCGTACGGGAAGAAAGAAAAAGTGACGAAACATTTTGGCCAAATATGTTGTTTCGCCGATGTTGCAGTTTCTGCCCCGACCATTTTTAAAATTCGACCGAAACCGAACTTTTTTGTTGTGTGAAATTAATGGCTTAACTTTCAAATTTACACATTGAAAACATCATAAATTAACTAACGTGGTATGAAAAACAGTAGGTGTTTTGTTCAGCTTACGGATTGTAAAAGTTATTTTGGAGTGTCATGTAAATGAGTTCACCTGAATCAATTACGCAAGGTTGAGTTAAAAACATTCGCCCGGAAGGGAATTTAGGTTTGGCCTTTTAACCAAATGTTCGGTTTCGGCTCGAACTCTATAGGGCCTTTTAATTGCCCCTACCCAAAAGCACCACTCACTCACCTAGGTTAGTTTGTAGCAACTGCAATACAGTTGTTAACATTAATGTTTTTTCTTCAGCAATTTCTCCACATTCGAGTGGTAACACTGACTTTTAGTTCGTAAGTAAAAAAAAAGGTCACATAAATGCACTTGCGTTTGCTGAATAATAAAATATAACGACTCGTTATGGTATTTCTTTTTCCCAGCTCATTTTAGTTAATTTTTTATTGTATTTAATAACCTTAAGACCAAAAGTAAGTTTCACTGCCAACTGTGGTGCATGTTTTACAACAATAACGAACAGGTGCCAGTCAAGTAAAATCTCGTCCCGTTTTAACAATCAATATCAAACAGAAACAAAAATTGCCTACGTAGATCCAGGAAGTGAAAAGACATCCAGAGGTTCCTGCTGTACAATCCGTTGGAGATCTAAAACAGGTTTTCGTGCTCCCACACCCTTCATCAAAGTCGCTTGAACTCGATACAGTGGAAGTGGTCGTCCTATTAGCAAAGTGAAAAATGTTGTTTTGGTGTATAACTTGGCATCAACATCAAAAGGTTTATCACATCTATTCTTTTGCAAAACGTTTTGTATGTCGCAAGACCTGTAGTGTTTCATGCAATAAAATGTAATGGACAAACAACAACTAGACTCTAAATTAAGTTATTTTTAATGTCACTTAGGCGCAAATTATATATCAAAGTTTTTACACAGATGGATCCTGTTTCTTTAATACGTGTTTCCATTTTATTTAAAAAATCAGCGACCGTCAATTGTCATGTTTCCTGGTTGAGCGACAGACATTGCTTATTTTACAAACTCTCAATTATGATCCTGTTATGTCGCAAACGGTATGTTGTACCAGGGCTGCAACCCACGTGGCGACTGTGGTTGTTGTTGTCTCTGCGGTTGTTGTTGTTGTTGTTGTTGTTGCGGTGTTTTCGGGCGGAGTGGTAAAATTTAAGGCCATGTTGGACTGGTAGCGATTTGTTTGATGGTAACCAATATTTTCTGCAAAAAGACTAGTATGAAAAGGACTTTTACATTTTTTTACAGAAGTTATACGTTATAAAAGTTTACATGGGATTAGGACTAAATTTTGATTAATGTCCAATATTATTATGAAAGAAATACAAATCTTGCATATACCTCCAGCCATGGGCCCTGTTGCCATTAACACGTAGTACTGGTTGGTTAAAAAGTTGAAAGTTTTTTCGCCGCTTGCCGAAGGTTTCGTGACGTTTGCATCTCTTTTGAAAGTGCAACTTAGCACTCCGCCGTCCACGGTATTGGTTGGCTCGCTTACACCAATCTGCACAAGAAAGTTTGTCTAAAGTTTTTAAAACATAAAACATCGAATTGTGGCAGATGGAATCAAAATTTCAAACAAAAGGAGCAAAACTGCAAACAACGATATTTTCAAACAAATAAAGGGTTGAAACTCTGATTTTTATTTCTTTGATCAAGTGATAACTAAACTTCATTTGAACCTTGAATCCTCGCCTCTTATGAAATATAAAAGTTCATTGATATGAAAACCTACCAGTTGGTTTGGCAACAGTGGAGGTTGGACTCGCGCAGCTTGAATGGCCCCAGATACAAGAGCTGACGAAGTACAATAGTACAGGTCGTCACTTTCCATTAGCTTGTCGTCAGAAAATGCCACGGCAACATAACTACCACTATTTGCTCCGACTAATTCGAAATCGAAATTGTTGCTGGCTGAATTCTGTACGAATAGCATAAAACATTGATGGTTGAAAGAAAACAACAAACCTTTTTTTGCATTTTTTTAACAGCATTTGAAAACAATGTTATAAAATCGACTTCTGAATCAAACAACTATTTTATTACTTTTTCCCTTTTACCAATACTGTTCAGTAACCATGGTCATATCTTCTCGATTGGTATGACCTAGCCTTATATTTAACCATTGCAGTGTAAAAATTCACATTTCATGAAAATGAGCCAAATCCGCTCCTGAAAAGAAAATCATGTTGCACCGGTAGTAGTAAAAAACAATTACAAGTAATTCACATGTTTTTTTCGCGAGGTTCTAAGCTTGGGGCTATAGACAGCAAATAACACCGATGTTGTTAGCATGTTTCTACTTGGCCAATTTCGCGTGCACCAAACACGTGAAGACAAAGAGATTGCGTGCTGCCGTTCGAAAATCGTGCGATCCCGACAAAACGCATAATTTACAGGGCAGCTCGAGCGTATCGCAGCGACTCGACATTAAACGCACCGAACGCTTAACGTGTCGCCCATGAGAAGGAAAAGCTACTTCCGAAAGATCATCCGTCGCCCGTACAACATGTTTGTCTATTAGTTGGTCGTCAGCGAACAATGCCTAGTAGCCTTCACATGCGTTGGCGTACGGGAAGAAAGAAAAAGTGACGAAACATTTTGGCCAAATATGTTGTTTCGCCGATGTTGCAGTTTCTGCCCCGACCATTTTTAAAATTCGACCGAAACCGAACTTTTTTGTTGTGTGAAATTAATGGCTTAACTTTCAAATTTACACATTGAAAACATCATAAATTAACTAACGTGGTATGAAAAACAGTAGGTGTTTTGTTCAGCTTACGGATTGTAAAAGTTATTTTGGAGTGTCATGTAAATGAGTTCACCTGAATCAATTACGCAAGTTTGAGTTAAAAACATTCGCCCGGAAGGGAATTTAGGTTTGGCCTTTTAACCAAATGTTCGGTTTCGGCTCGAACTCTATAGGGCCTTTTAATTGCCCCTACCCAAAAGCACCACTCACTCACCTAGGTTAGTTTGTAGCAACTGCAATACAGTTGTTAACATTAATGTTTTTTCTTCAGCAATTTCTCCACATTCGAGTGGTAACACTGACTTTTAGTTCGTAAGTAAAAAAAAGGTCACATAAATGCACTTGCGTTTGCTGAATAATAAAATATAACGACTCGTTATGGTATTTCTTTTTCCCAGCTCATTTTAGTTAATTTTTTATTGTATTTAATAACCTTAAGACCAAAAGTAAGTTTCACTGCCAACTGTGGTGCATGTTTTACAACAATAACGAACAGGTGCCAGTCAAGTAAAATCTCGTCCCGTTTTAACAATCAATATCAAACAGAAACAAAAATTGCCTACGTAGATCCAGGAAGTGAAAAGACATCCAGAGGTTCCTGCTGTACAATCCGTTGGAGATCTAAAACAGGTTTTCGTGCTCCCACACCCTTCATCAAAGTCGCTTGAACTCGATACAGTGGAAGTGGTCGTCCTATTAGCAAAGTGAAAAATGTTGTTTTGGTGTATAACTTGGCATCAACATCAAAAGGTTTATCACATCTATTCTTTTGCAAAACGTTTTGTATGTCGCAAGACCTGTAGTGTTTCATGCAATAAAATGTAATGGACAAACAACAACTAGACTCTAAATTAAGTTATTTTTAATGTCACTTAGGCGCAAATTATATATCAAAGTTTTTACACAGATGGATCCTGTTTCTTTAATACGTGTTTCCATTTTATTTAAAAAATCAGCGACCGTCAATTGTCATGTTTCCTGGTTGAGCGACAGACATTGCTTATTTTACAAACTCTCAATTATGATCCTGTTATGTCGCAAACGGTATGTTGTACCAGGGCTGCAACCCACGTGGCGACTGTGGTTGTTGTTGTCTCTGCGGTTGTTGTTGTTGTTGTTGTTGCGGTGTTTTCGGGCGGAGTGGTAAAATTTAAGGCCATGTTGGACTGGTAGCGATTTGTTTGATGGTAACCAATATTTTCTGCAAAAAGACTAGTATGAAAAGGACTTTTACATTTTTTTACAGAAGTTATACGTTATAAAAGTTTACATGGGATTAGGACTAAATTTTGATTAATGTCCAATATTATTATGAAAGAAATACAAATCTTGCATATACCTCCAGCCATGGGCCCTGTTGCCATTAACACGTAGTACTGGTTGGTTAAAAAGTTGAAAGTTTTTTCGCCGCTTGCCGAAGGTTTCGTGACGTTTGCATCTCTTTTGAAAGTGCAACTTAGCACTCCGCCGTCCACGGTATTGGTTGGCTCACTTACACCAATCTGCACAAGAAAGTTTGTCGAAAGTTTTTTTTAAATAAACCATCGAATGTCGGCAAATAGATTTAAAACTTCAAACAAATGGAATAAAACTGCAAACAACGATCTTTTGAAACAAATAAAGTGTTGAAACTCTGGAAATAAAAATAACCAAGTGATAACAAAACTTTATTTAAACCATCAATCCCCGCCCCTTACAAAATATAAAGGTCCTATGATTATCAAAAAAAAAAACCTACCAGTTGGTTTGGCAACAGTGGAGGTTGGCTTCGCGCAGCTTGAATGGCCCCAGATACAAGAGCTGACGAAGTACAATAGTACAGGTCGTCACTTTCCATCAGCTTGTCGTCAGAAAATGCGACGGCCACATAACTACCACTAGTTGCTCCGACTAATTCAAAATCGAAATTGTTGCTGGCTGAATTCTGTACAAATAGCATAAAACATTCGGAGTGATAGAAGACATGCATACTTTTGTTAACATACTTTGAAAGCAATCTTATCGACTTTTAAGTCAACCAAAATTTTTATCACCCTTTTAACGATATTTTTCAATGCGTTTTGTCATATCTTCTCAAATGGTATGACCTGGCCTTATATTTAACCATTGCACTGTAAAAATCTACATTTCATGAAAATTAGCCAATTGTGAAGCTAAAAAATGATGTTGCACCGGGGGAGGCCGGAATAACAAACAAGTAATGAATATTTGATTTCGGTCTGAACCTTTTGGTTACCCGCGCCCCAATGGAACGCGGACTTACCTAGGTTAGTTCGTAGCAACTGCAATACAGTTGTTAACATCAATGTTTTTACTTCTGCAATTTCGCGAAAAGGTATTTCCAGCACACTTAAGCTAAATTCTTTTTTCTAATCTATAACTCAACAACAGATGTCACCCAAAATGACGTTTTTCTGCCAACTGTGGTACATGTTTTGCGATACAACAAGTAAAAGCAGGTGTAGAGTAGACCAATGGTCGGCAACCGCCGGTCCGCGAGGAGTTCGATACCGGGCCGTATACTTTTTTAGGGTAAATGCTTTGAAAATTTTCCTCTTTCATCCCGGGGATGATAAACTAATTTAGACGTTTTTATTGCTAAATATTTGCAGTTTTCTGAAGGCCCGTCCGCGATAAAATTTCAGTTTCAAAAACGGTCTGCAGTGCAAAACACGGACCCCTGCAGTAGACGACTGTCAAGGAAAAATCTAGTCTCGTTTCAACAATTAAAAGAAAAGTTGCCTACAAAGATCCAAGATGTAAAAAGACATCCAGAGGTTCCTGCTGTACAATCCGTTGGAGATCTGAAACAGGTTTTCGTGGTCCCACACCCTTCATTTAAATTGCTTGCACTCGATACTGTAGAAGTGGTCGTTCTATAAGCATATAGTAGAAAAATGTTGTATTGGTATATTACTTGGCATCAACATCGAAATTATTCAATATCTATTCTTCTGCAAAACGTTTTTGTATAACACAAGACCTATAGTGTTTCAAGTAATAAAATTTAACGCACCAAAACACTATGTACAACAACACCTCAAACCAAATGCCGTGAATTTTAATGACATTGAAGGGCAAATTTCTTTGCATAGATAAACCCTGTTTCTGGGAAACATGAGTCCATATTAGGTTATTTGTTTAAAAATACAGCAATCGACACTTATTGCGTTTTCTGGTTATGTGACAGATATTTTACACATTTAATTACAATCGTGTTATGTCGCAAATCGTATGGTGTATCATGGCTACAACTTACGTGGCAAGCGTTGTTGTTGTAGCGCTGGTGGTGGTGGTCGCTGCTGGATCTGCCATAAAGTCTATTTTGTTCGTGGTGGACTCGCGAGCTGGTGCTGGTCCATGATACTCTAGGGCACAAATACAAATCATATCTTCACATTGTAAAAAAAACAAACAATATATACCAGTATATGCACCCCTGGCAACCAGAACGTTGAAGGGTGTTGTTTGCAAATTAAACGTGAAATCGGCTCCGCGGGAAATTGTTTTCGCAATGGAAGCAGGTCTTTGAAAGTCGCATTCTGCCACACCACTGAGTGTCTGTGCAGTTACATGAACGATCCCTGCCTGAAAAGCATCAAATGTTATATTTAAGCCCAAACGACAAAATTTGGAACAAAACCTTGATTAATGCTTTAAAATTTCAAGCAACGGTTTAGAAAAAGCTCACAAGGTGTAATGTACAAGGCAAAGAAAAGATCTGACTCAGTACAAGAGCTGGAGATAACAGCAGTGTTGGGGAGACTCGAGTCAGTGACTCGACTCGAGTCCGACTCGAGTCACCTTTTTCAAAGACTTGACTTGACTCGAGTCTCAGCTGTGAAAAGACTCGACTTGACTTGGACTCGTCTTAGTAGAGACTCGACTCGGACTCGGACTCGTTATTTCACCAACAAAACGGAAATTTCTTATAATGGATAACCTGTTCAGTTGGCTTCAACCAAACAACAACAACACTTTAATGTGCGATGCGAAGCTATTTTTGCTTAATTTTAACGTAACGAAGTCGCTGCTACATGCACAAACTTTTTAACGCTGGCATTAAGCATTGTACTTATTGCTTGTTTTAAGGTATGCGAATGCAGTACACGCCAAGGCCAAGTATTCGCTTTTAAGCGCTTATATTACTGTACAAACGCTCTAGCTAGCGCATGCAGTAAAAATATTTTTGGGTTTTCAAAATTGACGTTCTTGTCCAAGATGTTTAATGAGTGTCAATTAACGTGTTTCATTAAAGTTGACCCTATACTCCAGGGCTACTCAATTAGTTTCGTCAAAAGTCCAGATACAAAAGGTAAAAATTACCAAAGGTCCGGACACTTCTGTCAGAAATGCAAATGCAACGTGTCTTAGCCTATTTGGTTATAGCTAATGTGGACAATCGCGGTCAAAATTGAAATCTTGAACTGATATGCACCAAACGTGATTTTATTCCTTGCGAGAGTGTATTTGTACAACGTCATACATAATACATTTTATCTGGTTTTACAGGATTGCTTCGTAAGGTAATGATTTAAAATTCAGTTTATTAAATCACAGATAAAATTATGCGCAAACAACCGCCGCTTTGTTAAATGTATAGTGAAATAATCGACCATTTTTTCGTCATAGTTGGACAATCTGAACTCACATAAGATTTTGGCAGGACTTTAGGCCCCTCGCAGACTGCCGATCAATCGTTATGCCGACCCCAGTTAAAAAAGTGCCTCTACATAGCATTGTTTAGTTAATTAACACACAAATGTTGCCGTAATCAAAAGACCGTCGAGGTCCACATCGAACGCCTCAAAGGTCCGGATATGGACCGCGGTCCGCCATTTGAGTAGCCCTGCTATACTCTAAAGAAAGGGACCTTGATGGGATTTGTTCACTGTAATAAAGTGGGGTCCGTAAAAAAATCGCGATGAACCATTCAAATAGATTAATTATCCAAACCTTTAACCTTTCCTTGAAAAAACTTTTGGGGACTTGCCTTGACTCGAACCACTAATGACTTGACTTGACTTGAGACTCGAACCTCATTTGACTCGACTCGACTTGAGACTCGAACCCATTTTGACTTGACTTGACTTGGGACTCGAACCCCTACTGACTTGACTTGACTTGACTTGAGACTCGACTGAAAGGACTCGTTACCCAACCCTGGATAACAGTCGCGTAATAACAGACTGAAAACTGAAGTCATCCACCGTTTTTTAAGATATAAGTTCACTGATTATTTAAACTACACACTTTTGGTAAGAAACATTAGCAAAGTGAAATGTAAAATCATTAAGCCAATAAATGATAAGCTGCAGACCAGTGGTTCTCAAACTCGGTTTTCGGGGCCGCATGTGGCTCCCAACTACTTATTTCGCGGCTCGCACCAGACCTCAGAAAACCACCAAACATTGCTATTTTAGCTTTCAAAGTAATAATCTTTAGTGATTTTCTCAAGGTTTCGTTTTTTGCGGCTCCCTACACACTTAAAAAATACCATTTGGCCCCGACAATAAAAAAGTTTGAGAACCACTGCTGCAGACAGTGCACACTGTTTCGACCCATGGTCTCATCAGTGCAGTGGTGACGAGAGCCGGATCGCGAGATCAGACATAGGTAAAGGTTGTGCTACAATTTTGATTCCAACCTTTAAATTTTAACAGTGCATGAGGTAGGATAACAGCAGCGGCCCGACAAAGGTATTTTTAGACCTCGAATCAGTTCTAACAGTAAACATCTTACTATACCTGAAGAGTCGCATCAGAAGTTGGCGGACTTCGTTCATCTCGTATTGTGCCTGATTTAATTTGATCTGCGCCTGTGCAGTAATACAACTCAGCGTCCCGCATCACCGTGGAAGTCGCGAAGGCAACACCAACATACTGATTATTGTTGCCAGTGCTTCCAGTCAACTCCATATTGAAGACATTTGATGACGAGTCCTGCGAGGAAAAAAAATCGATGAAAAATGAAAAATGACGGATAAAATTAACAATTTTCTTGTGCTGAAATTTACGTAAATGACTTGTTTGCTGTGTCATAGCTACTTTTCAAGGCGTCCAGACTAAGCGCGGAGGTTGTGGCACGAATGACTTTTAATAACGTAACGTTACCCTTTATCAACTGATTCGCTTATGCGTAACCAAATCTCCAACGTTGTAAAGTGTTGCCTCTAATTTAACCACTTTGGTATATTGTTATTTTTTTGGGATTACATTAGAATTCGTACCCTAAAAACCTACCCAAACATAAGAGAAGAAAATGCATGTTGAATCAGTTGGAGAACAACCAGTCGGAAAGTATAGGCAATTTTTGGTACTGTCACATCCTGATGTATCTATTGCGACTGCAACTTGCAGAAAGACAAAGATGACTACACATTTCAGGGCATCCATTATTGAAATATTTTTACCACAACACTCTACAAAAAAACATCATGTTTAAATGTTATTAAAGCAAACATAGTCTGTTTTAAAACCCAAATATGATCTATGAACCACCACAAATGACAAATACAAATTTATTTCGAATAAAATAGATTGCTTACTAAACATACATGACAAGTAATTAGTATACTTTTGCTCTTCGTAAATGAGTTAGTACAACAACATGCGCTTAAAAAATTAGTGCAATGACACTATAGTAGCGATACATGAATATTTCAACAACTTCTCCTGCTTGCTACAAAGCTATCAAACTCGATCGTAAGAGTTTCCAGCAAGTTAGCAACAAAAGCCAAACACTGCTAAAAACAATGGGCTATACAAAACTGACATAATGTTTTTATCTGCAACTAAACAGTAAAAACGTCAGGAATCTTTGCGCCTGACACCGTGCTGGCGTTTAGAAATGATCCAAGTTCTGCAAAGCGAGGACCGTCACAGTCACGTTCACCTGGAAAGAAATACGTCACAAAACAAGTTCACGCACAGTAAAGAACGTTTAAATGAGCTTCATACACGTTCAAACACGGTTTTCTGACATTTTTATCACTGATAATAGAAAATGCTGTACAGGCGTTTTCGTCCACCACGTTGCATATTTAACAAAAATGTCGTTCAACTGGTGTTAATGTTAAACAAAAATACTAGTTGTTTCTATCCATAACTTGTATTTTCGCTGACGTTTCGTCCACCAGAACGGTAGGACTTCTTCAGAGCAATGAATGACGAATGCAAGCAACAAGCGAAAGGCGCAAGAACAGCGTGATACCATGAAAAATAATTATATTATAACAAAGGCCATCCGAAAAGAGTAGCGTCCGTTGCCAAACGATGAAGCGGCACTAATGTCCGAAATTTGATGGATTGGTTGGGCGTCTTGGGTGGATTCCTTTTCAAACCGTTGGTACATCGAGCTGTCCCCTAGGAGCGATTGAGCCTAAGTTCGTAATGTAGTCTATCCAAATCTGATGTGGCCATATTCTTTTTTGATGGTACCGATATCGACTGCCTTGACATACCTTCTGACCGCTGGTAGACTCGCTTCATTATAATCTCTTCTGATAATCATCGTTTGGCAACGGACGCTACTCTTTTCGGATGGCCTTTGTTATAATATAATTATTTTTCATGGTATCACGCTGTTCTTGCGCCTTTCGCTTGTTGCTTGCATTCGTCATTCATTGCTCTGAAGAAGTCCTACCGTTCTGGTGGACGAAACGTCAGCGAAAATACAAGTTATGGATAGAAACAACTAGTATTTTTGTTTAACATTAACACCAGTTGAACGACATTTTTGTTAAATTTTTATCACTGTTGGATTAGCAAACTCACTTGTTTATTGCTGTCTGGCAAAGCTAATCTCACACTCAACTACTGTTTTGTAATTAAGCAGCAACAGGCCCACGCACTTACTGTCACATTTCTTATTATTACAAAACAATAAACGAAGTTAATCACGATGAAAGATACAAACCGGTGATTGTAGAAAATTGCTTTTATAACAGAAAAAATATTTACGCCCATTGTGTTGAAAAAATGACTTTCGATCGGTGTCACATGAAACACTAGTTAAGAAAATAATTAATTTCTCTCGAAACACCTTTCAAATTTCCATTGGGGGACCAAATATCGATTACAAGGGCAAATCACTGGCGGTGTAGATATTTTTAAACATTCTTCAGTTCATTCATGCTCAAATTCGTTAACGGTGATCAAAATTTTTAAACGCAGGAACGATTTAAACGCAGCAGCCATGCGACCGTCGTTCAACAAAAATTCTGCTAAATTCCGATACATGGCGTTAGAGCACAGTTATTTAAATTAGCAGTGAGACCGGGGGCAAGGTTAGGAAGCAAGCTATTAGGTTATTTTTGTTTATAAAACCCCACCTTAACCTTAATAGCACTAAATTGTCAGCATTTTTGCACAATTTGGTTTTAAATATTCGTTACTTTGGGCAATTTTTGCTTGATTTGAGTTAGTAGGCTGTTGTTTACATGAGTGGGTAAATTTGAAAATGTACCTTTCAATTTGTTTCAGTTTCTGACGTCATTTTATGATTAAATTTTTACTCTAATATGACCTGTGTTGGCATGGCTATAAATTTTAACCTTTTTTTTATTTTGGTGCCTCAGTGCAGTCATTAAACATATCAGGAATTTAAATTGGATTGTATAGGTGTAGCAACTTGTAGGTTCACGTACGCTTTTTTAAAACACTCTTTTTGCCGTATTGTTCCTATTGGCTCTGGTCTAAACATTCAAATTTATCCTCGTAAATTTGTCGGAAATTACCCTAACATTGTCCTCTCTCTTTCTCTTTTGAAAAAGTAGGGTAAATCGGTGTAACTTATCCGGCTAAATTTGTGTATGTAAACAAGGTTTCATATTTTTTGACAAACTCATTTATTAAACCTGTATACAGGTTTATAGCGGTCATGTGTTTTATACCACGCATGGTTATTTAGCATACTGATTGACCCAGCAGCAAAACAAGGAAAAATTGTAACATTGGATAACGTGGCAAACCCTGCAAATCTTGCAAACATGTGAATGTATTCCGAAACACTTTTTTTCTAATCCTGTGATGTCTAGCTCATTTTTACATATAGTTATTCGCTTATCCCTACACTTATACGTAAAAACAAAACATAAAAGCAATTTTTACAGCGGACAAAAGACAAAACAATACGTGGAAAATCTTCATGAAGTTCAATTCTTGTAACCTACATCCATGCTCGTAAACGTCAGCCACGCCAAAATCATCAACGACCTGTTAAAACACACATGAGTATAATTTTAACCTTGTGTGACTTTAATCAGTTGCACAGTACAGTATTAGCACATTCTTATTTCCCGTTTCAAACCAACATTTGCTTTTTTGATATGTGCGTATATAGCCTATGTCAGTTTTAAAGAACATTATGCACTAGCATACTAAAAACGCGAAAGGTGAAAAAAATGTAATATATTGCATTGCACACTACCCAAAAGTGTTGCTTGGTCAAAATCAGTAAATCATGCCATGAATGGAAAGCCATGCATCATCCTAAAATAACACATGGACTGTGCATCAGCAGCCTCGAAGAAAGCAAACAATGGCGGTTAACTGCAAAGAAACGAAAAGGCGCAATGGAAAACCTGATTGTGATAGAAAACCTACAAACAGCCAAAACAAATATCGACAATACCAACGTTGTCGCTTAGCACAGTGGTCGGCAACCGCCGGTCCCCAAGAAGTTTTTACCCGGGCGTACACTTTTTCAGATTAATTGCTTTCCATTTTTACTTTGAAACATTTTGCCCGTGATTCCCAAGGATAACTAACTAACTAGTGCGTTTTTATTGCTAAATGTTTGCAGTTTTTGAGGCCGGTCAGCGATAGAATTTCAGTTTCAAAAACGATCCGCAGTGCAAAAAAGGTTGCCGACCTGTTTTGCACTGCGGACCTTAGCAAATGAGTCAAAGGCATTCAAGCAAGGCATAATGATTGGGATATTAGAAGGCTATTCCTGGAATCAACGTTAGCTCTGGCCTCTGTGGTAAGCCCCGGTCACGCCTCGTTAGTTTAAAATACCCTTTTTGCTTTTGTAAGCCCATCAAATTGTTGGGGCTTTTGTGTATGGTTTTTGAAAGAAGCGGGGTAATTTGCTAACGCAGTTTTACCCAAAAGAAATTCTGCAAGCATTGGAGCGTTAACGCGTCTTGTTTACCACCACCAAATTCCAAACGAAGCATAAGCTTTGAGAAGGTTAAAAACAACCACAAAAGGTTCTGAGCTTTAGGCGACCTTTTTGCAAGCCATTCCGAACCATTATGAGGATGATCGTTCATGCGGATCAGTTACGGGTCTACTTTAAAGTGTTCTGGTTGGGTTTGTCAAAGGTTTAGAATTGTTACACGACACAAACTTTACATTGTAAAACCAAAACAAAACATCCCATAATTTCAAAGTATTCATAACCGGTGTATAAGTTGTTTTAGTTGAAACGTCAGGTAGACACATATACAATTTTCTTGGGTCACTCTTTGATAATTCACAATTATTTAATATCGGTGTTTTTCAATCACTGCCCCACGGGGCACGAATGTGTGACACGAAAGATTTTCAAACCGGCCACGACATATTCGTGTTTTAAGTATTATTTAAAGTTTCCGGGCTTTGTTATGAAATTAAGGTGTGTCTGATGGCTGGAACCAATTCGTTTTGTTTCATTTACCGAAAGCAGTTTCAACCAACTTTTTAACATTGCAAATCATTTTTTGTGAGTTTGTCTAATAAAGTGTGCTAAAAATGGTTGGTAGTTTATAAGTATAAAATATTGCAAACCAGTACTGAAACAAAATTAAAGGTTTGACTCGCCTGAACCGTCGATGCAATTGTAACCCAAACTTATCGTCATGTAAATTTTAAGTGTGCATAGCTATCATTCTTTCAACTGTCGCAAACTCTTACCAAAACTTTTACCCAACCGAAACGTATTAACCTCGTCAAGTCCGAACACTGAAGGCGATTATGCGTCTAAACTTTATAAAAAAAACGAGGTTTTGCTAATAAATAAAAATAGGTTTTCTTATAAGATACAATTTAACTATTCCAACAGTCAATAGTAATAATTTAAGCCCAACTTACGCATGAGCATTCACCATGTTGCGTTTGTGGATCGAAGAACCGGCACTTCCGGGTGGAGCGGTGAAATTGCAGGCCCTGTCGGAAAGGTAGCGGCCGTTTCGGGTATGGTACTGAATAACTCCTTAAAACACATAATATATTAGACACGTTTAAAAAACAGAACGATCACCTCATTATAAATAAATCGCTCAAAATGTTTCCAATGAAAATATAAAATACGTCTATATAATACACAACATTTGGTTTGACACCAAAGGTTAACACAAATCTTTTCTTTTGCATGGTTTTGAATAATTACCTCCAGACACGTCACCGGTTGCCATAAACACGAAGTACCGAGTGGTTTGAAAGTCAAAGGTTCTATTACCGCTTGACACTGGTTTTGTGACACTTGCATCTCTTGTGAAAGTGCAAGACAGAACTCCACCGTCCACAGCAAACGATGGAGCGCTTACTCCAACCTGCGATATTATGTTTGGAATCACTATTTACGATACTGGTCATTTCGTCGTATGGAAGTACATTTACAAATACATTAGTGGCCTTTTTAATCGATTATTTCCAAATTCAGCATATAATTAGCGGCAAATTGAAATAGTATGAATACGGAGGCATATGATCCCCGACAGAGTTATAAATAGGGCCGGGATTTTCGGGTTCTGGTTTGGGTTTCCGAATGCTTAACAGTCCTAAAGCGCCTTGTTGATTGACATGCATTGTCTATTCAATTGTATTTGTTGTCTTTGTCTTGCCGGAGGCTTCCACGCATGACCTGTAAATCAATTTTTCGGGCCTAAACGGGCTTCCCAAAAACGATTCGGATTAGGGCCAGGTTACGGGCTTGTACTTTTGGGTTAGGGCTTTAATTTCGGGCCTTTTTGCAACTCTGATCCCCGGAGCAAACCGTACCTCGCCGGTATTGTGTTGACAGTGGTGCAAGCACGTATGAGTTTTTCCGGGGCAAGCTTGTATATGTTCAATCACACATTCTCATGTAAGTTACAACATACATCCAGCAATAACCAAAGTTAGTTTTTAAGTTTGACCCCTGCGTCTTGATTTAAAAAAAAACGGATACCTCCAGGTGTTAATAATTAACCTACCAACGGGTCCACCAACGGTGGAGGGGAAGTTCGCGCCGCTTGAATGGCCCCAGATACAAGAGCTGATGAGGTGCAGTAATACAAGTCGTCACTTTCCATCAGGTTGTCGTTGGAGAATGCAACGGCAACATATCTACCGCTAGTTGCTCCGACTAATTCGAAATCGAAATTGTTGCTAGCTGAATTCTATAGCGTAAAATATTCATGGTTCTAGAGGAAAAATACAACTATTGTTTTACATTAATTACAGCAGACTTTAAAAACAATCCAATAAAATCGACTTTTTAGTCAACCAACTATTTTATTACTTTTTTCTTTTTACGCAGATTTTTCAATAACTATTGTTATATTTGCTTGACATGGTATTACATTTAACCATCGTAGGGTTAAAAATGCTGTTTTATGAAAACCAGCTAAAAGCGCACCTCAAAAAGAAACGATGTGGCCAGGGGGTAATAACAAACAAGTAATTTGCATGTTTCTCTGCGTGGTGAAAAGCTTGGGGGGATTACACTAGCAAATAACACCGACGTTGTTGGTATGTTTCCGCTTAGCCAATTTCACGAGCGTCAGGCTGATGCCCACCGAGAATACGATCCCGGCAAAACGCATAATTTACAGGGCGACTCAAGAAGACGATCCGGGCAAAACGCATAGTTTACAGGGCAAAGAGTATCGCAGCGACTCGACATTGAACGCACCGAATACAGTGGGAAATTTATGCCTTACCTTTAAATATGGCCAAAAAACAGCAGAAATTAACTAATGTTGTGTCCAGAAAACACGAGTCGCATATTGTCTGCAAAACATTGGGTGTTTTGTTTAACTAATGTATTGCAAAAACTGTTTCGGAGTGTCAGATATATGAGTTTCATCAGCAACGTATCAAGGTTGAGTTGAAAACATTCGCCAGAAAAAGGATTTTAGGTTCGACCTTACTCGGCCGAAATTATTTGGCTTTTTGGCCGAATGTTTAGTTTAGGGCCAATTTTTTGGGGGCCTTTTGGTTTACCGCGCCCGAATGCAACGCCATTACTGACCCAGGTTAGTTCGTAGGCAACTGCAATACAGTTGCTGACATTGATGTTTTTTTTTCTGGAATATCTCCACATTCGAGAGGTGGTTCGCGGAACCACTTTTAGTTCGGAAAGTAGAGAAAAATGTCACATAAATGCACTTGTTTTCGCTGAATAATAAAACAGAACGCGATGCGAAAGTTATATCATTAACATCAGCATATTTTAGCTTGTTTATTTTTTATCCTATTTTCTAACTCAGGACCAGAAGTCTCCCGAAAGTAAGTTTGACTGCCAACTTTGTCTTGCGATACAACAAGAAAAAACACCTGTAGACGACTGTCAAGTAAAATTAATTTTTTTTACGTAGATCCAGGAAGTGAAAAGGCACCCGGAGGTTCCTGCTGTACAATCCGTTGGAGATCTGAAACAGGTTTTCGTGCTCCCACAACCTTCATCAAAGTCGCTTGAACTCGACACAGTAGGTGTGGTCGTTCTATAAGCAAAGTGAAAAATGTTGTTTTGGTGTATAACTTGGCATCAACATCAAAATGTCTATCATGTAGCGAGGTGATCTTTTCGTATTTCATATGATAAAATTCAATGCACCGGCAACTAAGTACAAAATCTCAAACTCAAATCAAAATGCCGTGATTTTTAATGACATTCTCAAGCGCAATATATACGTTTTCAGACGGATGAATCCTTTTTTAGAAACTATAGAGTTCATACTCAGTTATTTTAAAATACAGCGATCGTCAATAATTGTGTTTTTTGCTTACCGACATATTGTTTTTTATATGCTTTAAATTACGATCATGTTATGTCGCAAATTGTATGGTATATCATGGGTACAACTTACGTGGCGGCTGTGGTTGTTGGTGCAAATGTTGTTGTATTTGTTGCGGTGGCTGTTGCTGTCGTTGGTGCGGTTGTTGTTGCTGCTGCAGTTGTTGCTGGTGCAGTTGTTGTTGCGGTTGTTTCTGTTGCTGTCGTTGGTGCGGTTGTTGTTGCTGCTGCAGTTGTTGCTGGTGCAGTTGTTGCTGCTGCAGTTGTTGTTGCGGTTGTTTCTGTTGCTGTCGTTGGTACGGTTGTTATTGTGGTTGGTGCGGTGGTGGCCGTCGCTGCTGGATCTACCACAAAGTCTATTTGGTTCGTGGTGGATGCGCGACCTGGTGCTCCTCCATGATACGTAAGAGAACCTCCTAATAAAATGTGAAACTACAATTACAAATTATATCTTTACATTGTACAAGAAACAAACAATATATACCAGTATATGCACCCCTGGCAACCAGAACGTTGAAGGGGGTAGTTTGCAAGTTGAAGGTGAAATCGGCTCCCGCGGAAATTGTTTTTGTGATGGCACCTGGTCTTTGAAAGATGCATTCTGCCACACCGTTGAGTGTCTGCGCACTGACGTGAACGATCCCTGCCTGAAAAGCATCATAAGAAATAGTTGAACTTAAACGGTAAAATTTAGAACAGAACCTTGGGTAAATGCTATAAATTTGGTTAAAAACGAATTAAAAAGGCTCACAACGTGTAATATACAAGGCAAAGAAAAGAGAAGAGCTCTCGAATCTAGATTCGTTCAGGGTCGGGGTAAGTGGCAAATAATCTAATAAGGAAAAGTGTTAAAAACTGTATGCAAGTCCTATATATATATATCTTTGTAGGATTTTATATTATTACGAGTCAACAAAGACTTAGTACAAGAGATATGTAAAAGCATTAAGCCAAAAAATGATAAGCTGCAGACAGTGCACACTGTTTCGATCTAACTTATAAAGCAGTGGTTCTTAACCTTTTTATAACGGCCGAACCCCTACGATATTCTTCAGCCTTCGGTCGAACCCCAAAGGTACATCCTAGGTTTTAACCTATTTTCTTTGGTGGGTCATAATTAGTTTTTGTTCAAACGTAGTGGCAACATTTGCTGTTTGTCATTTTTTTAAATTCTGACATCATAACTTAATACAAGCAACTTGTATCACGATTGCCTTAATTCCGGCAGTTTTTATTTTTTACCAACATTTTGTACACAAACATGAAAAAGATGAAAAAGTTTTTGTTGCCAACAAGATTTCGTTGTTTTTCTGCTCACGAACAATGCTCCTAGTTACGTCAAAGATAAAATAAAACCTGAGTGCAAGGGTTCACAACCATTTTGCTGGCACGGCCGCATCGCATATTCTTATTTCACCAACGGCCGCCATTTACCTGCTTATTTTTGTTTTAAAATACTTGGTTTATATCATGTATTTACCATCTAATAGTGCCTAAAAAGCCCAGATTAATTTCTTGCTCGGTGCATAGATTGAGCTGCACAACGAGGAGATCAGTCTTAAGTGTTTATGATGTCATAATCTATATTGTGATGCTTGTGGTACCTGTTTTGTTCGCATTGTTGGCACACAATAGGCACATATGGTTATTAGGCTGGTATCATAATACTCTTTTTAGTACCACAAAAACTGTTTAGAGCAGTTTAAAACATCCCTGCCTAAGTTTAACCTTCCATTGTTTTGATATTGAGCGAATACAAATTGCCGTTTTGAGCGACTATAGACCCTAAAGTTTGACAAAAACGAGTATTTGTATTGTACTTCAAAAAGACCTTCGTCGAACCCCTGATTCGGCATTGTCGAACCCCTGGGGTTCGATCGAACCCCGGTTAAGAACCACTGTTATAAAGTCTCATCAGTGCAGCTGGTGACGAGAGATGGGCCGTATCGGAGGTAAAATGTTGTGCTACAATTTGTGATTCCAACCGCTTCAACAGTGCGTAAGGTAAGGTAACTGCAGCGGCCCGACAAGGAATGCAGATTTTTTGGACATTTTCAACATTAAACATTTTACTATACCTGAAGAGTCGCATCAGGAGTTGGTGAATTCCGTGCAGTTCGAATTGTGCCTGATTTAATTTCATCTGCACCTGTGCAATAATACAACTCAGCGTCCTGCATCGCCGGGGAAGTAGCAAGAGCAGCAGCAACATACTGTAAATTGTTGCCAGTGCCTCCAGTCAACTCCATATTGAAGACATTTGATGACGAGTCCTGCAAGGAAAAAAGAAACCGGTAGAACACATCAAATGACTTCGGATAACAGTTACAAATTTGTCTAATGCCGAAATTCACGTAAGTTTTCCGGCGTTCAGACAAAGCGCGGAGGCGTGGCGCGAATTATTAACGTAAAGTAATCATGCTTCAACAGATTTGTTTATGGAAATAAAGTATAACCAAATCTCTAAAGTTGCAAAAATGTTGCTGCTAATTTAACCAATTTGGGAAAGTGTTCTCTTTTCGCATTACATTGGAATTCGTCCCCTGAAACTCACCCAAATATAGGAGAAGAAAATGCATGTTGGTTCAGTTGGAGAACAACCATCCGGAAAGTACAGACAATTTTTGGTACTGCCACATCCTGATGTATCTATGGCCACTGCAACTTGCAGAACGGCAAAGATGACTACACATTTCAGGGCATCCATTATTGGAATATTTTTACCACAATACTGTCGAAAAAACATCATGTTTAAATGTTATTAAAGCAAACATAGTCTGTTTTGACATCCAAATATGATTTATGAACCACCACGAAACACAAATACAAATTCAGTTTGAATTAAACAAAATAGAATGCTCACTAAACATACATTACAACCGTTTGGTATTTGCTCTTTATCAATGGGTTAGTAATATGCACCTAAAAAAACTAGTGCAGTGACATTTTAGTAGCGATACATGAAGGTTTTGACCAACTTCTCCTGCTTGCTACAAAGCTATCAAAACCCGATAAAAAAAGTTCCCAGCAAATATAACAACAAAAGTCAAACACTGCTAAAACAAAGGGCTGTACAAAACTAACATAGTTTTTATCTGCAACCAGACTGTGAAACGTCAGGAATCTGCGAAAAATGACATACTTACTTAGGGTTAAAAGTAGCCTGTTCATTTATTTCAGTCCACATTTGTATCTCTGAGATTTTATTTGCGTAGTCACTTCATCATCACAGTTCCATTGTTGAACGGAAACGTAAACCACAAGGACACCGAAAAAAACCCTAGGTAGTCGAGTCAAGTGTCCTGAGTAATAATACGTTTCCGCACTGCAAACTAAGTTGTTCATTCCTGTTAGGCAAGCTAAGCTAACAGTCAACTACTGTTTTGTACCAAAGCACCAACAGGCCCACGCACTTACAGTCATATTTCTTATTTTACACAACAATCAACAAAGCAAATCACAATGAAACTTACAAACTGTAAGTTTGCGGTGTACATATTTTTTAACCCGCATTCTTCAGCTCATTCATGCTAAAATCGTCAATGGCGACCGGAATTTTTAAACGCACGAACGACTTTAAACGCAGCAGCCTTGCCTGAAGAGATGAACAACGATTAAGCAGACGATCCCATGACTCTTACTGTGTAAAAACGTTTACTACCACCCCTCTTCGCTCAGCAGGGTGGAACTCTGGGGGCAACTAAGTATTGATCTCAGGTAGGATATAGGGTCATTGACCCTCAGTCCGCCAAAGAAACTTAGGACCAGTCACCAATCGAGAACGGATAAGCTTGCGCATGGCCAACCACGCAGAGCATTATCGCTGAATTCAGTTTCGGTTAACGTGCCATTACCTGAGACGTTTCACGAATTTTCACCACCTATACAACACACCCATCAGCATAACACCAGATTGGCATCCAGAGGTCATTACTTTCTACATTGCGTTTCCACCAAAAGAGCGCAAAATACTATACTACATGCCAAGTCAAAAATGTGTGACATTGTTCTTGTTTTGCTATGATTAACCTCAGACAATCGACCAATTATGCTGGGCCTTCTTTGCCAAATGCTAATTTGCCCTCGAGCTTCAACATGCTAAACAACAGCGATTCGTGCATACTTATCCTCCAGGCTTCATTTATTGTATTGTTTATTTGTTCGTGTCTGAGTTACCTGTATTTGTTTTCTAAATTACTGCGTTCTTTTGCTCCAACAACTACATTCCACGTGGCCACCTATTGCTGGTGGCACCCCTTATCTCGTTATTATTGATCAAACAATAACGGGTCAATGAATTGGTGGCCATTGCTTGGCCTTTTATTGATCTGGAACGCAACAATATTTTTTTGTGTTACATCATTTCTTTGAAAGCGTGACAAATAAACAATTGATTGATTGTAACTAGGGCTGACTTTTAGCTTACAAGTTCGAGTTCAAGCCTCGGGATTCTCTCAGATTTTATCTTCTACTTCCCAAACACCTACAGGCAGTGGAATTTTCAACTTTTACCAGACAGTGTAGGACGCAGCTCCCTGTGGTTGATTGGACGCATCTGAAAAGTGATGCATCCGCACATCGCGACGAAGCTGAGGCTTAAAGCCGTTGGGAAGTGTTAATTTATTCAGATCCGACAGCAGGTGCTAAAGCCACCGTTGCCACTTGTCGACATCGTGTTTAAGCAGCTCGCTATCCCACCAATGCAGCATCTTTCTGACTATTTCCTGTCACAACACATTGACATCAAAGTAATAGGAAATAGGTACAAAACCCTATGTGAGTGTTAACAGCACATAAAATATTGCGTCGAGTAATTTTTTTTACCATGCATCGTGTCAGCTATGCTGAATCTAAACTCTTGTACACTCTGTATCCACTCTGTACCCGCAAGATATCGCACACGCGCTCTTCCAAGTTTACATTGGTTAGCAATTTTGCTCCCTCAGCCTCTGAGATTTGGTTCAAGGCAAGTCAATTGTCGTGAAAATCACATTGCTTGACTATATCAGTGGCAAACACAACTGTTTCGGCAGCCGCCAAACAAACGTTTACGTAAAAATCGTTGCGGACAATTTGTCCCCAATGTCTCCAACATCTTTATCTAACAAATATCCTTTGTTGAGGATAATCTTTCTTCCAATGATCTGCTGTCATTTTTGTTCATTGCTTTCTGTGTGTCCGCGCATAACGTTTTAATCTCAAAATGTTTACTGTCTCTACATTTTTTGTTCATTTCGTTTGCTTGTCTGTGTTTTTGCTACATGTTTAATCTTTCTGCTCTAGTTTTGTAGTTGTTGTATTTTTTATCGGGAGCAGACCTTTCCCAGGGCTTTCACCTAGTCCCGTTATACGTGTTTGAAACATCAAACAACCATTCTTGGTCAAACAACCATTTTTGCCACTGTCTGTACCAGGTTTTTTTTTTAAGTTTGGTTTGGGTGACCGCTAAGTAGTTTTAAGAGACCGCAAGTGTTTCATTTAAATACCAAAAAATAGCCATATTTGCTTATTTGGGAAACCGCTGGAGAAAAACACCTTAAAAAAACACTGGTCTGTACTATAATGCAGTGGTTCTCAATTGTATACGGATTGCGCATCACGTGACAACTTTTTCTATCGCCACGTACCACCTAAACCCTGTTTGAACAGATAGACCAAGAAATAAGCCTATTTTCTCTACCTGATTAGCACATTAAGCCATTTGAAAAGAATATCCAAAACACGAGTTTCGTCCAAACCAGGGTTTCGTCCAAATCAGTTTGGTCAGTTGAGTTGCAATTTTAGAATGGACTAAAAATAGATATTAGGCCTAAATTCGGTAAATTAGGTACATCACAAAAAGCTACTCGCGTACCATCTGAAAAGTTCCAGCGTAGCACTAGTGGCACTCGTACCACAGTTTCAGAACCACTGCCCCAATGTAACTTGTATTGCTGTTTCTGTGGCGGTATAGTTTGTTTTACTTACAATTGTAGACGTATTGCTTTGTTTCGATTAAAAAAATGAACTGCCAACCCAACTGTGCGTTGCTGTTCCGCTGTTTATTAAAAAAGCCTACAGCATGTATTCCGCAACAGTTGTTTCGAACCATGCGATATTTAGCAGAAGTAGCCTGATAACCCAACAACACTTACACGTAGATCGAAACATAAAAAAAAACAGTTTTAACATCGGTTTGTGACAAAAGATAAAGGGAAAACATTTGTGAAGTTTTGAATAGCTGTTTTTGCATCCAGTTTGTCTCCCACTGGTTGGATTTAAATAAGCCGTCGAAACAACGATTTTACTGCATTCGTCAGTTTTCTGTTTTTTTTTTTCAATTTCACCCAAATGGTCTCATCTTACCACTAAATGTCATAACAGCGTTGTCAACGGCGAATCATTAGTTACAGCGCTATCTCATTAGCATTTCGTTCGTTTCACGATGTTGCTGCAGGCAATATTCAGCAACTTGCTTCGAGTGCACTTCTGAAGACATTTTTTCTTATTTTGCAGACGTTCACAGGTCTGCATGATTTGCGTACATTAGTCCAGGCATTTAATGCACAGGACGCATCGGAAAACAAAATGGCCAACAAATACAAAAACATTTTGGTTTTTGTAAAATGCTTTTTGTTGTGGGTTGCTATTGCGAGTTCTGCTTCAACTGATGGTTGTGGAGATACCAAAATGTGCTTTTTTGCTCCGGCCAGTTGTTCGATCGACCAATCAAGCTGCATGTTTGTATCGTTGGCTTGGGTAAGTTGTAAATCGTTGTGTTTTTTATGATAATTAGCAAATTGTGAGTATGAAATGGAAAAGAACAAAAGTCTGAGGTATGGCTTTACCTTGTACAAAATAAATAATAACAAACAGCAATTTCAGTTAAAGTGTATTTTCATTTTCTCATGGATTTTTGCTATAGTTAGCTATAGCTTTTATTTTACAAAATTGTTGCTACAATCTATGCGCGTTGTAAATCAAGCACACACAGTATAAAGTTTTCAACATAAAGTTTTACACAACTAAACGATTTTTTTGTCAACTGTGCGGCCCAAAACGCCCTAGGCTGTTTTGCCTTGCTTTGCGAAACATGCTTGATTGTCATGACCTTTAATTCTTGTGACTCATACGTACTTGCGTCCACGGCACATCTAAGTTCGAATAAACTGGATAAAACTAATGGGTTTACGGCCTTACGTCTTTGTTACCGAGTAAACCTTGTTGTTGTGCTTGCGTTGATTAAAACCCAAAGCAATAGATTAAAACGACGTCGTGAATAAAACACTAAAATTGCAAAAAAATAATCTGCATAGTGGTGAAAAATATTTACGAAAAAAATATTTTGCTGGTATATATTTAAAGCTAGTCATTACGTGCTTAGAGCTTTTACTAATCGCCGATTTAGTGATGAACTTATTGTTCCCATTAAAAACAAAACAAAAACTTTTTGTCTAAATGTCGTGAAAATAATTTTGCAGAACCTCCCATGTAATTATTCGAATTGATTTTTCTTTTCACAAGCGCTAATATAATCCATCATTCAGCACAGGTACACGTTTTTTTTTAAAAAAAATAACACTCTCTATCTTTATTTAATTGCACTAGTTTATTCTTGACATGTATGTTTGGTAAAAACAATTGTCTAAAATTATAAAAATCTATTGTAATTATAATGTAAGAATTTAAAGCTTTTTTTATAAAATACATTAATTTTTAAACGATTTACTTTGTTTTCGCGGCAAGGGCAATTTTTGAACTATTCTGATTTAAAGTTTAAAGTAACTCCTAGATGCAGCATGAATAAGAAAGCACCAAAGGCTATTCACGGGGTTTGATAACCACGACATTTAATGACGATTGATGCTACTATAATCTACGCCCTATGTTCGTTGTTACTAGCGGGTCTAAAAACCGCATATTTAAAGGTTTAGTTCTACGCTTTGTTGAAAAGCTTAGTTTGGTCAATGTAGAGATTGCTTTATCACACAGAGTAAAAAATAGCTTTTTAACGTTCTCATGCACGTCACACTTTTTATCAATCTGAAAACACGGAAGAATGATTTCATTTTTTTAACATAAATGCTATGCACAGGATCTGTACCTCTAATAGTAGGCATGTTAAATATCCACGATCACTCAGTCAAAACTCTTTCAGTAAATGATGCATTAAGAAGCAAATGCTTCTGACTCAAAATCAGTAGACACGAGGTTGGTATAATCGAGATATATATTTCACCTATGCAGACATCGTCAGTCTATAAAAACTTATTCAAATAGAATCTGATAGCAACCTCGTGACTACTGATTTTGTGTCAGAAGCATTTGCTTCTAATTATTTATTTTTTTAAATAGTGAACATTACGCGGCAGACTTAAAAAAAAAAAAAAAATTAATCTGATTTGAAGTTACTGATTTAAAAGCAAAGACGGAAAACTACATTGTAAAGGAACCAAGGCTAGAATAATATTATATGCGCAAGAAAGCACGTGTTACAATTAATTGAGCGTCAATCGCAGTGATGAAGCACAACAGGTTGATTTCAAACAATAACAAAACAATGAACGTGCTCTGACGTCGCAGACGCCCGAGGACAAGATGACTAAGCAGCAAGGAAGGACTCCTATACCGACCAAGCGTTAATCGTTAATTGTTACTCGGCGTTTTTCTAGTTAATCTCAACATACCACGTAGTTTGCCATGAGTTAACCTCGATCTTCACTGGATTAATGCCAACTGTTAAAAGTCCACAAACACTAAGTCGTTCATAACGTGAAGTTTACCGGATGCCTTTACAACTAAATCACCACGTTTATAAAGAGTACATTTTTACCAATATAATTTGATGTACCTGCCCGATTTTGTAAATAGATATAAGCTAATGTCTGAAATGCACGAAAGACCACCCCTAGGTAAAACATTAGTTGTTTTTATTCACAGGTTATATCTTACCTATATTTACCAAATTTAGTGTCAACAATATCGGAAAACATTACTTCTAATTTATACAGCATGTAGCCTAATGTGTAATCAATAGCCTATATGTTTCCCAAGGCAGAATAATAACTTAATGAAATAAAAAACTCAGACCCTAACCGCGGTTGTAGAATTTCAAACATGTACCAAAAATGTGTATTGGCGACACTTTTAGCAATGAGGGTTATATTGAATTTTGTGAAAAAGCTTATTGTCAATAATTAAACGCTCCCAGTGTGTGAATTTGTACACAAAACGAACAAGACATGTTTAAAATCTACAAAGACCAAAACACATTTTTTTCTTGTTTTTTATTGTGCAGAATAAGGATTCGGAGACAATTGATGTTAATTTAAGCGGAGGTTCAGGAGCTGGTAATGAGTATATTGCTGTCGCTTTTGGGTTTGTTCCTAGAATGGAGGATGCCGATATGTACTATTGTGACGGAGTAAATGTGACATCTGGGGCACTTCAAATTCGGCATACTCCCCCTGTTATTGACAACACTTTACCGGTAATCATTCTAAACATTTTTTACAATTAAAACCAATATATAGATACACTGCGTTTTACGTAATCTTGCTTTAGTTGGATGATTTCATTTGATGTTTTACCAAGGTCCATATCACTATAGGGATTCCTTAAAGTTTGGCAAAATATTTTAGAACGAAATTACCAACCCCTCAACATCGACAAACAGCGGTGTTGGACAGTGCTCGTTTACACGCGCTAAAAGTGTGAGCAAAACAGTCAGCAACAACCAAGTTAAGGAATTTGATTTGGAGGACAAGGAGTTTTACATTTTGCTGGCCAGAGGAAACATTGCAGGTCGGACCAATTGTGTTTCCTAAAACATAACTAATTATTTACTTTCAAACTCTTTGTAGGCGGACGCTTGACGTATCACACAGCCAGAGCAATTTCAGGCAAGATCGAACTGTAAGAAAACTTGTTCATGTTGGATTTGCTTATCATATAATGGAGACAGATTTTTACTTTACGATTTTTGCAACCTAACATGTTTGCCAAAATCTTTTTTTGGGGGAGTTACAGGGAAGATAGCGATGAAGATGACGACGACGACCACGAAGATGACCATCACGAAGAAGAAGAAGAGGAGAGTACAGGAGGGACGCTAACGAACAAGGAAAATTGCAATGAGGGGGATGCCGAATGCATTTTTTTCACATGGTCATACGTAAGTTAAGTTAATCAGAAACTCTTGAAAAGGAGATAAAATGGTGTCTTTAGAGAATTTAACACTGTTTATAATATGACAAGGCACATATGTAACCAATCAGCTTTTATGATTTTACAAGCCCGTTATAAATTGACAAAAAACTTATTCTTCAATTGGGGTTCCACAGCATGTCAGTAAGGTTGATGCTTACTATGTTGGCAACGCATTTTGCAAGTTCTTTTACGCAAACTTTTACTTTACCGAAACATTGTTTCAGGATTCAGCTACTAACAGTTACAACATGGAATTAAGTGGAAAGGTGGTTGAGCGTGTGACAGTAGCCGATTATATTTCAATAGCCCTCGCCTTTGAACCTAAAATGGAGGATGCGGACCTATATGTCTGCACCGGCAACGATTTTGAAACGGGAACCATACGAAATCGACACAGGAGTCCAACAATGGACTCCGCCGATGAAAATGTGAGTACAGTGTGTTATCCACGTTCTAAACAAAAACGATTTTTTTGCATTACATATATCTTTATAAACTTGTCTGCTAACTTTGTTTGTGAAATACAACTTGCAACCCATGGTCGTATTAAAAAAATATGTTCGGGCTTGTACATGTTTTTGGATTCAAGTGGGTTTAGACCTAAAATTGGGGCGTGCTACAACACTGCTTGGCTACAAAAGGACCTTACCAAAATCAAGTTGCACAACGACCGGACAGATCTTGACTTCGTAACTGCAGCGTTGTTGAAATGCATTTAACTTTTTGCAGACAGGTGTGGTCCTTCGCAATAAATCATTGGTAAACCAAATAGCAAAGTGCTCGTTCACAAGACCAGCCAATGTTGAAAGAGTCGTTCGAAAAGTAGGCACAACAGACATTAAGAAAAAGTATGATCTAACAGCATCAATGTTTTACGTTCTCTTCTCTTCTGGAGTTTCGTTTCGAGGTGCGTACTTATTTATTTGTACGCTTTAGGCTTATTTTTATCAACAATGAACATGTTTTATCAGGCAACATTTTTTACCACGGATCAAATCGTTGGGTGTCGGAAAAAGCAGAAAATTTCCAACCAGATATAAAGTAGGCAACTAAAATTTTAAAAATATTATCAACTTAACAAACTATAACCAAGTTTGCAAAGACAAATTGAATTTTTAAACATTTGTTTCCCGTGCCAAAGAACTAATAAACAAAACTTATGGTTGTTGAAATTTTAGAGTGCAGCTGCCCAGCGAAGGTTGCGGAACAACCAAAAACTGTTTGTATAATATGGAGAATTGTCAACTGGGCGACGACAAATGCATATTGCTAAGTTGGAAGCATGTGAGTTTGGGTTGTTTCGAAAAATTGTGTGACACTACTATCACCGACATGCTTTTGTGTTACTTGATATATGATATTAATAACGCTGTGGCAAACAAAAGTGTAACTCTTCTTTTGTTTTTCTGTCATAAACCTTTAGTATATTAACCGGTAAAAAACGTAACATTACAACATTGCAATGTGGTCACAAAATAAAAAGAAAACAACGATTTTAATACTTACTGACTGACGGTATGAAACACTGTATAGGACGTGGAAAAAGATACATTTGATTTTGACATCAGCGGCCTAGTTTCAGGCACAAAGTATGTTGCGTTTGCGTTCGCATCCAGTGGATTGATGGCGAATGCCGATACTTATGCGTGCATGAATGGAGACAACTGGCACGAATTTGGAACTGGGGTTATCAAGTGGCGCCACATTATACCATTTCTTGACAACGAGTTACCGGTAAGAGAATTTTTAGAATTACATTTCAGGTATTTTCCTCTCCCTTTTTAAAGAAGAAATAGCCAATGTTTGCGTTAGTTGCTTTTTAATTCCCATTTGGCCATATCTGGAAAAAACCCGTCATGTTGCAAAAATTAAAATAAATGGAATATGCAAATATTTAAATTAAAACATTCCCAGCCTTTTTTCTAATTACGATTACGCGAAGACAAGTCTTATTGATAATAGTAACAGAAATTCACTTGGTAATCAGGCCGATTGTACCAAATAGAAAAATAATTACTTCTAAAATGTATATTTAAAGTACCCGACATTTTGCAATCCGCTGTTATACATCATCAGCTTTTTGCTTTAAAAAGAATATGGTCATTTACGCTTTTTGGTTTTATCTATTGTGTTGTCAGGATGCAATCACATCGCATAAAAGCTATTACCGAGACGGAATATTGAGTTGTTCGTTTACAAGAGCCGCCAACATCCGAAGAACAGTTACCGATGGAACAAAGGACTTTAACTTAACTGCTGAACCGTACTTTGTTCTTACTGCAGTTGGGGAACACATAAGTATGTGATATGTCACTTTAGTGTAACAAGACAATGACTGTTTTTTTACGTTTGTAGATTTTATGCATTTGCAACAGCATGCTAGCGATGAAAGATGGGCATCAATGTCAAGTATCGACTTTACAGTACAACCTGAACCTGTGGGTTGTGGAAATGCAGACAAATGTGTTTCCAACGTTATGGGATGCAATCCAGCCGATGCAGGATGTATACAGCTATCTTGGACATTTGTAAGTCTGTTTGTTGTAAAAATAACTATTATTTGTGGGTGGTATATTGCCACAAAATTACGCATAATGTATTTGCATGTCAGCAGGTATAATAATAATAATAATAATAATAATAATAATAATAATAATAATAATAATAATAATTGTAATAATAGCGGACAATAGCTGCCGTAAAAGTACAAAAATTAAACCCTGGCTTAAAGTCGCTGCTGTAACTTAAAATGCGGCGACCGGCTTTTTTTATTGAAAAAGATATACATTGAAACGTAAATATTCTTATATTGTCCGAAAAGCATTTTAAGCCATTTTTAGAGAAAAAAACTGGCATCGAGGTTTTCTAAGTGTCTGTCACCATAAACCATTTCCACTGAAAATCATTTTGAAACTATTTTGAAGCTATAAAGGTCTTCGTTTGTCTCGTTTCAGGATTCAGCAATGAAATCCATTAACTTCACTTTTACTTCTGGAATGCTAAACAGTGGTGACCAATACGTTGCCATTGCATTCGCAACATCCGGTCTGATGGAAAACGCCGATCTTTACTACTGCACAGGAGCCGAGTTTAAATCCGGGGTGATTGGGGCTCGCTACGTTCAACCAGTGACTGACGCGTCGATTCCGGTATAAAATAACAAAAATGTTTAAAAACAAAAACAGCATAAGTCTTAGAAACAAACGTAAAGTTACAGGATCAAGGGATTCTGTGATGTCTTTGTTACATAATTTATACTATTGGTCAGCGAAAGCGTTCTACCAATAATGTACGCCGTTCTTTCAAAATATTTGACTTTGCGAATTCTTGTCGACTCGGGCTAGCAGAGAACTTTAGCTTGATATAAGTGTTTAACTTGCACTAGAGTTATAGGTCGTTTAGTTTTGCGCAAGTGCCTAAGACAGGATAAGAACCGCAGGAATCAAACAGGAAAAGTACCCCGTCAGAACAATAATCATAAACTTATTAAAACAGAATCTTTTAAAATAATAAGTTTAAATACCAACAGTTTTGAATTTGATCTGACAAGGAAATGTCTGTATTTAGCAACAGTATATTATACAGTATTCCGTATTTTGACAAATACAGGAAAATGAAATAAATTTCAAAAACAATTTAAGTCATTTTTATGAAATCGTTGCACCGCACAAATCTTCTTTGCCTGAATTTCTGGCATTTTCTTTTTTGATTTTCAGGCAGGAATAACAAACACGGATGCCAAGAATGAAAATGGTGTATTTAGTTGCTCATTTACCAGGGAAGTAAGCATCACGAAATCTATTGACGGATCTTCGGTTACTTTTGACATGTCCAACCCCTTTCATGTACTCTACGCCATTGGACCTTTTGTAGGTAGGCAAAGAGGCATTAACACATGCGGTCACAAACATAATTTCCTATGCGTTCCACAATAACGAAACATTTTTAGCACAATTTAACCTAAAACGTTATGTCGCAGGAGGTGATATTCTGCCTCATGCCTCCGACATGAGTTGGTCTTCACCGTCAGCAATATATTTCACTTCCCTGAATGAAGCATGCGGAGATGCCAAGGTGTGTGCGACAAGCAATGGGGATTGCAATCCTGCTGATGACGGATGCATTTTCATGTCCTGGCAATATGTGAGTGACTTCCGCTTATATTTGCGTTCACAAATTTTACAGTTACGTTAAAATTGATTTTACAATGAGTGTTGAGGCTTATTCGCAACAACCAAGGCGACAATTTAGTTTTAATTTGCACTGCATTTTTTCAATGAGTTGAATCTGTAAAATATAGTACTCCACTTATCAAAATGATTCTTACTCTATTACAGGACCGAGAATCCGAAACTGTCGATTTCACTATAGCCGGTGGATCGTCTAACGAAGATGAATACCTAGCAATTGCCTTTGCTCCAGCCCCTCTTATGGAAAACGCCGATCTGTATTACTGCACCAATTCTATGCTAAAATCTGGAGTGATAGGAAACCGACATTCGACGCCAGTCACAGATGCCATGTTACCGGTACGTGTAATTTACACAATTAAAACTCGAAACGTTATAAGACTCGAAACGTTATTGCAGTGTGGCAGAACCCAAGTAAAAATTAGGGTCGTTGCGAGTTCAGAAACATTCTTGCTTTACAAAAAATGATCACAATACAATAAACCATAATTAAGGCGAAGCTAAGCTTAGTGACATTAAGATTAATTACTCAAGAATAACATATAACTCGACCCGAGCACAATGACTCTTGATTCGACCCGAGCTTAAGTAAATTTGTTAGCAGCCATAATTTTTACCTAAACCAACCCCTAACTCAAGTCGAATTGTCGACAGTACTGGCCCAATTTAATTTAAACAGTACCATAGTTCATTTAAAGGTTTGGCATCAATTTAGCACTCTTAGATTAAATCCTTCTTAAAATTTCTCTCAAGGCTGGAATCACAAACGTCGTCGTTACCAGTCAGGATGGGGCAATCGTGTGTTCGTTCACAAGAGCAGTGAGCATGGATAAAATGATCAACGGAATTTTGACCACCTTTGATTTTTCCTCGTCAACGTTTCATCTTCTTTATGCCACTGGTCCTGTCGTAGGTAATCTAGTAAAAAAAGCGTTTTAACTTTGCATTTAAATGCTCTGCATTAGTATGTACAAAAAAGTGGCTCCAACAGAAAAAAAAAACTTTTCACACAGGCGGTAATATACAACAACATACACACGAGTCACGTGGGGCGTCGTTGACTGCTTTCGACTTTCTGGCTCTTCCTCCTCCTCCGATAGACGATGGATGCGACAGCACACGGAATTGTATTGCCTATAACGACTGTAATCCATATGACGATGGATGTGGATTTGTGTCATGGGCATACGTAAGATCGTGATCATCATATAGTTTTTTTTGCATATTTTTACGTATAACGTCAAATGGTTTTAGGATGCAGTGACTCAAACCATTGACGTAAAGTTCAGTGCTGGTGGATTGTATGATGACGAATACGTGTCTTTTGCTTTTGCCCCTGGTCCTGCGATGGAAAACGCTGACTTATATTACTGCGCTGGTGGAATGTTTAAATCTGGAGTAATTGGAGACCTCCATACAATGCCCGTGACCGATCCCATGCTACCGGTTCGTCGGAGGCGTAATATACTTACAAACATAAGTCCACGATATAGGGCTAAAATATCTAACTTTTTAATACTTTCAAATTTTCAAACATTGAAACTAAATTTTGATATTTTTTTATACCATGGTGTAATTCTTTGTAAACAAGCAAATGACTAGTTCAAAAGAATAGGTTGGTATATTTGTGCAAACATAGAAATAAACCGAATTTCCTATCCAACAACACACCAATTGAAACGCTTTTACAGATGGGAATCACAAACTCTAAAGTCGATACAGACGATGGGGCAGTGGTGTGTTCGTTTACACGAGCTGTAAGCATTGATAAAATGATCAACGGAGTTTTGACGACCTTTAACCTCTCCGCATCTCCGTTTAGCATTTTATATGCTGTTGGGTCATACGCAGGTTTGTTGCTCACAGGCAAAGATAAGCTTGCTAGTATTTTATACCTTGATTAACGAATGCATCATTTTAGCAGGGATTTATTCCAGTAGATCACAAATCGACGTTCCCGATACATTTGTAATGTTACAGTGTACAACGTAGTGAAAACTACTGTTACTTTAAAAAATTATATTTAAATTCATTTGTGGTTATTTGTATATAACTGTAGCGTTTTGCTTACCTCGTTTATGTGTTTACAAACTGCACCAAGCAATGTGGCTATTTATTAGACGCTTATACTGTGATGAATACATATCACTTTCCGTGATTTAATGTTGGAGTAATATATGAGTTCCTTCTTGCGAAAAATACTTTTTTAGGTAATATGTTGAACCAACACACGGTGTCTGGAAGGTGGGCAACAGTTCCTATCACATTTGTTTCTGCGGTGTCTTTGTCAGCTGCTCTGCCTCCACTAAATGAAGGATGCAGCCTTACGAAAACCTGTTTTTCTAGCAATAACTGTGATCCATCAGCCGCAGGTTGCCTCTTCGTTTCGTGGTCATATGTAAGTCGCCAAACATTAAAAAACAGCAAATGGTATTTAAGAGTATTGACATTAGGATGACAATAAACGGATGAAGCTATTTGAGTGATCTGGAGGCTAAAGACTAAAACACCAAAGTCATTCTGTTTAAGCTATATAGAACGGTTTGTTATTTTGCAGGACTCAATATCACAAACGGTCGACTTTCAGTTTAGTATGGGGTCAATGTCGGCAACCGAATACATTGCTATAGCTTTTGGTTCACAGCCGTTGATGCAAAACGCCGATCTGTATTACTGCGCTGGTGGAATTGTAAAATCTGGAGTGATAGGAAACCTTCACACGATGCCTGTTACTGACTCTATGTTGCCGGTAAGTTTAAAGCAACACTGGTGATAAACACGAAACTCGTTCGTACTAAGAAAACGCAACCAAATTGCTTTCATCACGAGTATGTGTGGATACTGTTGTAGACAATCAAACGGGTATAAATGCGAGATCCTTCGCTTGCTCCCACGAAACGCAACAAAAGAAAAATAACAGATTACCTTTCGACTTTGTTTTCTGCAAATGACCACTAGACTTTATTATTGTAGCCCGGAGTCACAGACACTAGTGTCAGACAACAAGATGGAGCCACGGTATGTTCCTTCACAAGAACAATTAGCATCGATAAAGTTATCAACGGAGTTTCAAAGACCTTTGACCTGTCTGCGTCAGCATTTTACATTTTGTATGCTACTGGCTCCTATGCAGGTTTGTATTTACCCAAAAAAGATTTCCTTGTGTTAGAACTGTAAATGTCTTTATGTTCAATATTGATATTAAACATCGTTTTTTTAAACATCGAATATTGATAAGTTAGTAAACATTGTTTGATGAATTAAACATTAGGTTGAATTATACATTATAGTTTTAAATTGAATATTTCGATTCGTCGCTCGTTTTGTGTACTAAACGTGCCTTGGTGCAAGGCAAAAAATATTCGAAAGTAAGTCTGCTACATGTGCACAATAGCTGTTTGTGTTGATTCCCCCTCCCTCCCCAGTAGTTTTCCTCGGAAATATCTGTCTGAAAAGTGTTACTCGATCCTTCACGAATTGGTGAGTTTTTGTAAAATTTTCAGGTAATGTTCTACACCAGCATACAATCATCGGCCGAGGAGTATCTTCTCAGTTTGGTCCCATACAAACAACTACCACCACCGCAGAACCAGTCACTCTACCATCTATAACTGGTTGTGGTACGACCAAGTTTTGCCACACAAGTATCAAAGGTTGCAATGCTGCATCTGATGGCGGATGCGTTTCTATTGCCATCGAATACGTAAGTCACTTTTGTGGTTCAATAGTACATTGTATTATTTAAACATCTACTAGAAGTAAGCGTTTTAGAAAAAAATTCCATCCAGAAAATACTGTACAGTAGCCTATACCTTTGATTTCAAATCCTTGTTGCAGTGCAAAAGATTAGACTTACGGTTTAAATTTCCCCGAAAACATAAATTAAGCTTAAATCAACAAAACCTAAACTTGACAAAGTAAACCTTGTTTGTGAAGAGGTAGTTTATGTTGATATTTTGGAAAATATGCTTGGTTTTTTGTGCAAGAAAAAAAACGCATTTAGACAAAAACTTAGTCTCGCCTTTAACTATGTGAATTGACTTGATACGACAGGACGCGGCAAGCAGTTCCTACAACATCGAATTCGAAGGGGCGGGAACGGGCATTGGAGATACTTACGTTGGTATAGCTTTCGCTTCACAAGGAATTATGGCCAATGCTGAACTTTACTTTTGCACTGGAACTAGTTTGAAGTCGGGAACTATACTTGGACACGTACCACCAATACAAGATGAAACTTTGCCGGTAAAATAAATTACACATTTATTTTAGATTCGGTTATTGTATATAATTTCCTTCAAAAAATGGTCTCGAAATTAGGCCTCCACCTCGAAACAGCGCCTCGAGTCCACAAGCGCTGTATAGTCGACCTATTTAAATAACATATTTGCATGTAATTGTTTTGGGTTATAAACGAAACTATTTTTAAACAAACATGAATAAAAATGCTTTTTGCAACAGTCCGGAGTGACAAACCATGTGGCAGAGTCGGCCAATGGCGTGCAACGATGTTCATTTACTCGTGCAGTCGGCATCATGAGGGATATTAGTACGGGAGCTACCGAATTCAACTTTTTAGCCAACGAGTACTACACTCTGTTCTCTGTGGGATCTATGTCAGGTTTGTGGTCAGAATTATGGTTTATCTGCATTAAAAAGACCAGTGGAACCGTATCTCTATCTTTCAAGACTAACAAATACATAGAATTGTTTATTTATTTTTTTGTAGCATTTATTTCTTTCGTATTTTGACAGGAAATAATCTAGCTTATCATGGTGAAGACAAATGGGTTTCCGGTTTCGCATTCAACTTCACAACAGTTTAATTATTGCGGTAGGTAACTCTACATTCACGGCTATTCTTACATCAAAATGAAGTTACATTTTAAAGGCAAACTAGCTAAAAATATTTAAGCTTTAATGTAAACGTTTGTGAGGACTGGTAGTGAAATAACCATTTCCAATTCTTGCAATTAAATAAAGTTAACGTCCTTGTGGATTTACCTCAGACTGCTTTTATTATTAGCCTTTTTTTCATCTTATTTTAATATTATATCTTACAATTTATGGTTTAAAACAGATTGACAATAAACAAACTAAATTTGAAATTCAATAAAACATGACACTTCTTTATGTTTTTTTGTAGGATTTTGTCCGATTTGAAGTAATCAACTGAGTTTCTAAAATCCATTTAGTACTTTTGCGATGAGGTGTCAAGTGGGATGTTTTTACTGGCATTTGTCGCGTGTATAACTAACAATTTCTGCATTAAACCACTCTGAAAAATTGTTGGTTGTGTTTTAAGACGTGATGAGCTGGTCTGGAAAATGCATTGCGTGATAGAAAAGTTTTTAGTCGGGAACAAGAACTTATCAGTGGTGAAAAGACCACATTATATATTTAGTAGGATTCATACTGATTCACCATTCGCTCCATACAGTCAGGCAAGTCTATTAAAGGCGCAATACCTAATCAAGTTGGTCACGCAAACACTTCCATCTGGCAAGGTATAAGCTCCAAAATAGAGTCTGTGGTGGAATTCGAACCCGCGACTAATCGGGGCCGTTGCTAAACCTGCTGTCGCGTAAACGAATTTATGCGGCCGTGAACACCTGGTATATATAAATGCATGTATTTGCGGTCGTGACGTAAATAAAAATTGTTTGCCAATTGATTTAATTTAGAAACAGTACTACAAAAATTTTGTGGGGCTGAAACGAGTATTGTCAGACTCAAAGGCATATGCGTTAGCCGTACGCCTATATTGTGTGAAAACAATGAAAAAAGCAGGCGCCACAATATACATGATGATGCCATTAACAGTTAAAACAGATCGCCATGCAGACTGTTCTGTTCGAGCTGTGCATCAAGTCAGAATAGTTATTCAGGCGCAATTTGATGGGATATAAACCTATTACTTTACGTAAGTAATATTGTAGCAAAAACGATCTGCGATGCGTCCGTCACAGCGAAAAGGTTGTGCGCCCCTGCTCTATGCTAACCGAGTTTCAAAACAGGCTCAGAAACGAACTTGTCTAAAGTCAAAATACAAGCACTGTAACCCGCCTTGTCTTTCATACTGCAGATCGCTGGTCTTTCTCTTAGAGATTCTACTAACGTTAGAAGTTACATCAGACAAAGTTTGCTGAACACCGATAAGCAGCACAATAAGAATTTGCAAACATTTAAAAGCAAAGTATATAAAAATGCTGACGGTTAGGGCTATTAGGGTTGGTGTGAGGTTTCATGACAATAAAGTCAACATATAAACTTAGTTCCCAACCCCCGGACAGCGATCAAGGTATACTTAAAATACTTAAATCTAATCTAGATGACCAATGGAATGGTCGTATCTAAGTTATATCCTAATTGACCGACAATAGCAAAAAGCGTTTGTCGGTATTTCATTTTTGACTGAAAAATTCATATTCGCCAATCGCCAATATGTTTTGCAAAAGTTGAAAATTGTGTTGCTTTGACTAGGTATACCTTATTTCCAACAGCATCAAATATTCAATTACCTCCAATAAATTAAATAAATTACCAGTTTGGGTCTCGGTGGGTAGTGAGCAGAAAATGTTTTCAAAGGAGGACATTAAAGCTCTAGAGCAGTGGTCGGCAACCGCCGGTCCGCGGCCCGGTACCGGTCCGCGAGGAGTTCGTTACCGGGCCGTATAACTTTTCAGGTTGCATGCTATAAAACATTTGCCTATAGGCATCCCAGGCATGATAAACTAATTTAAGCGTTTTCATTGCTAAATATTTGTAGTTTTTGAAGACCGGTCCGCGATAAAAATTTTAGTTTCAAAAACGGTCCGCAGAGCAAAAAAGGTTGCCGACCCCTGCTCTAGAGGACAACTTGCTTTTTAGGAGGGCATGACATCTAATTGCATCTCCAAATACAATTTAGCAGAACTGGCATTGTTACCTCTGCTGTGGCGTCACAATCCCTAATATGCGCGTGACAGTAAAATTCGAAGGGTGTTGTACACATTATAAATAGTTCATTTGTACACCTCAGCAGAGTGGGAAGTAAGGCCAAAATTGATGATCTTCTCACACCGACAGCCTTTGAGTGAGCGGGAATTGCGGTGAGTGTTTAATTTTGATTTGTTGCAAAAACTTAGTTTTAGTTTACACATTTGACTTATGACATAACTAATCATAAACGTTGTGTCGTACTGATTGAGCCGCGTAGCAATAGCTGGAATACATTTTTTGGGGCGTTTGGGTACATCATTTTTTTATGTTTCGAAAACCCTTTCCGTCCAAGTTCTGTGCCTGTTCCTGTTTGTTGTCACTAACACGTACAAGAATCAGGAATCGTGATTTGTTTGCAATGGGCGGGACGTGTTTTAACGTGACAAACCCTATTGTGAGGCCCAGCCTTGCAGGTTGGCCGTTTTAGAATGCACACCTAAATGATAGCTCTATTATCAGTGGTGAGATTCTATTTTTTTGTCAGCTGGTTCTATCACATAAGTCACATTTTTCAGTCGGTTCTGTTACAAAAAGTCCTATCACAGTAACCAGTAATGATAACCGGTTCGCTATTCACACAAAATTTCGTAAGACGGTTCTACAGAACTGGTGCGAACCGGCTGAATCCCACCACTGCCTATTATACCAAAATGATATCTAAACATTTTTCAACTAAACTGATTAACAAAATCGAACCGCTTAAAACATTTACAACTTGGTTCTTATACTTGCAAACGCTGGTGTTCGATCGTTGTGTAGGGCAGGCTACGCCAAAAATTTATTGGAAAGTAAAGTATCACCTTGGGGAAATACCCAAGTTTTGTCATTTTACCCATGGCTTGCAAAATTTTTGGTCTCTGCATTTTGATTGGTCGACGAACGTGTTCACGGAAGTTTGTTAGTTTTTTTTGTTAATATGCGATAATTTGTGCTGTTGCCCACATTAAATGCCTTTGTCGAAGCCTAGCTCGGTTGCTCAAATCTGCTCCAGTCAGAAAGATGATTTTTACATGAATATTCTGAAAGGTACAAATACAAGTGTTTGGTGTGTCAAACTTCACAGAAATATGCATATCAACTCCTTAATTTAGGGTTGCTGAATGAAGCTGCCCAAAACGTTTTTGGCCCTTCTACAGCATTGATGTGGTCAAAGCAGATTAGTACATTTGCTGATTTTGTCTACTTTTCTTTGACTACTTTAAGTGGTTTACAAACTCTTGGGGAGGAATACACAGGAATTATTCAGGTACAAATTTGTAGCATAAACAACTTTTGACATTGTTTAATAATAGGATAAATTTAAAGGTTGATGATACAGCCACTGCAACTCCAAACTGGCAGCAACGTCTTTTAATGGTAGTCTGTCACACATTAGTTCCAATGCTAATAGAGAGAACCTTCACCAAACTGGAAAACTTGCTAAGTCAGGGACAGATTTCACAGCTCTCCTCCTCATCACAGGATTTTTTGCTTCAGTCTTTACCAAAACTCAAATACATTCTTGTGACATTTCACCATCTTCACCTTTCAGTTTTCTACTTGTCCCATACCTTCCACACCATTTCTAAACGCATTTCAGGTGTTCACTACACCAAGTACTTCAGAAACATTCCAGATGGTGATGGAAGATTTCATATGCTAGGATTTGTACAAATGGCACAAAATCTAATAATGCTATCGTTGCAAATGTATGGCTTATACAAGGACTTCAAAAGAATACAAAGCAGGGATTCTGAACTCTTATCAATACAAAAATCTAATAGCAACTTTGAAATGCAAGAGATGCACTTAAGTGAAAAACAAATGGTATGTTCCCTGTGTTTAGAGAAAAGAACACACTCCAGTGCAACACCATGTGGCCACCTTTTTTGTTATTATTGTATTCATAACTGGATAGAAACAAAGTCAGAATGTCCACTATGCCGACAAGCTATTGACCCCAGGGAAATCATTGTGCTGAGAAATCTTTAAAATACTTCAGACACAGATGTGTTAAACACATTTAATAAAATGAAACTTCCTTTTATCAGTTTGTGCATTTGGAGCAAAATGTAGGTACAAAGTGATACATAGAGGTAAAAAGCCAAGTATTTAGGTACCATAAACTTTTTGTGTGTATCTAGTTTGTTGATTCAAAGTATTCTTTTGAGCCATCAACACTGGGCTTGATCTGAAATGAACATGTAAGATATATAATATGTGCTTTAACATCATATATTGTTTGACTAATATTAAAATTTCTCACTGTTTTTGATCCTGGTGTCCAACTTGCTGGACATACTTCACCATGCTTATCAGTAAACTGAAATGCTTTCACAAGCCTCAGTACTTCATCAACACTTCTGCCTACTGGCAAGTCATTAATGCTTAGATGGCGGACAACTCCTTTGCCATCAATGATAAATAGACCTCTACAAAAATATAAAAGTAACTGGTACCAGTGGTCTTTCTTGGTAATTAAGTGTGAACCTTAAGGCAATGCCTGCTCCCTCCAAAAGAACTCCATAATCCTTTGACATAGACTTGGTCAAATCTGCCAATAATGGAAAGTTTAAACCTCCTAATCCACCCTTCTTCCTCGGTGTATTTATCCAGGCAAGATGTGAAAAATGGGAATCAACAGATGCACCAATCAAAGCTGTGTCAATTTCCTCAAACTCTTTGGCTCGATCACTGAAGGCAATGATTTCCGTAGGACAAACGAAAGTGCTAGGAAAACAAATACAAATAAAGCAAAATAATATCTGCATTTCACTGCTTAGCAAATTTAAGTCTCTTACAAATCTAATGGGTAAAAAAACAGAACAACATATTTTCCTTCATAGTTTTGCAATGCAATTTCCTTAAACTGGCCATTAACAACCGCGGTTCCTTTAAATGCTGGTGCAGTTTGTGTTACAGCAGCAGCAAAGTTACGGTGTTTGTAGATGTTGGCCTGTGGAAAACACAATCATTCCACATTTTTAAAATAATCTTATTAGGTTAAACTAATGTGATCTTACCGCAGGTCGGCTTAACATCTTCATTGCGGATCTGAACAAGGCCATGATGGAAGTTTTTCAGTATCACTTTTTTGGCAAAACAGCTACAAAAACTGAAGATGTGTGCAGTAATTTTATCAAATAGCAGCAAAAAAATAATATTGTTTTGTGCAGTTACTCATACAACAAAAATAACAAAACAAGTTTGTCCTCCATGTTAACAGGCTGTTTTTCATCTGTTATCGAAATCTATTTTATTCATACACATATTCATACATAACTGCAACTCTAAACTAAACACATAGAAGAGAACAAAAACACTCACATCATGAATTCACGACTAACAAATTGATTGTTTTAACTTTTAGGCCTTGTTTTCAACAGTGCGATATGCTCGGAAATTGGAATCAAACAGTCAGGAAATTGACATTTGTGTTTTTGGTGTTGTATTACAATACCAAACAAACGTCAGAGTTTTGTCACAAACAACTATCAATGATCAACAAAAAACAGCCATTGCTAACAAACATTGCGAAATAAATATAACTCAATTGCCTGGCACTGTCATCGTGGCCAACTCAGGGCTGCCAATGAGAATTTCAACAAAACCCAAGAATTTAAAGGAAAACCCAAGATTGCAAAATGTGGTTAGAAATGCAATTAATTAGGAAATTTACTCGTTTCATTGACAAATTTTTGACAATTTCCTGTCCAGGAATGCAACTTTACAAACTGGTAGGAAATGGTCAATGCAAGCAAAGAGAATATTATGTTCAATAAAATATGCAGCAATCGCCAGTTCTCTCTTGGCTGTTTGATGATCATAATCTGTTTTCTTTTTCATAAAATTAGTAATGTCTACAGTATATTTAGAGTTTTTATGTTTAACGAGCATTGATTTATTTGCATTTTTAAGTGTAACGATTGCTTTCCCTGTATACCTATCTAGAAAGAATTAGGGTCTAGAAAAGAGATGATAAAATGGCCTAAACACTGCAGCTACCCGAAAAACTTTTCTCGTTAAAATAGTTCTTACATATATTTATTTCATCAATAAGACTCAAAACCCAAGAATTGCTATAATTTTCAAAATAAAACCCAAGAACCCAAGACGTCAAGTAAAAACCCAAGATCTTGGGGCAAAACCCAAGCTTTGGCAGCCCTGGGCCAACTTAGTATCACCTCACCTTGAGTGAAACAAGTGACCTTGAATATACGCAACAGTTTAAATTATACAAAATATTTTCACATTACAAATGAAATGCAAATTGTTGTAGGTTACGGTTTTATTTTTTGGACTAAACATTTAAAAAAACGTGAGTCAGCAGAAACCATTGTACATGGTGACTTCAGTAAAATTACTCAACAAAATTTATCGTCACGCTCTACCGCGTTTTGGGGTTGAGTGATTTATGCGATTTAATTTACTTACATAGGGTGAGTGAAAACCTTAAAACCGGTGTGCTACAGCTTAGGGCGGTTATAAATTTTATCAATGTTAAAGTTGTAGAAGAAACTTGGAGTGTTTGTGGAAACAGAAATGGAATTAACAAAGTCTACGTCAGAATCAGGAATGAAGTCCTTTGCACAGGGTGACACAGAATACATCATTGCCTCAACGTTTCATGACGATTTAACATGTGAAATTTCAATTACTGACGGTGAAATATGTTGGAAAAAATCTCTTAAAAGCACTGATATAAAATCATTTGCCAAAGAAACTGGAATGAGCAATGAAGAGTACATTTCAAAAATGAAATTGGCCTTTCAAGAAGATTCAAACATAGGAGGTGATGTTGAAGTAGGTAGCATTTTTTTCCTTATAGGTTAGTGTTTGTTTTTGGTTGAAAAGTTGTATGTGAACATTTTCATGCAACATTTTATATATTACGACTTTTATTATTGGCTTGTTTGATAGCTTTTCTATCAGACATTTGATATAAGTTTGTTTTCAGATTATGGAGTATGAGTTTAACAGAAGTGCTGATGGAACATTAGAATTTAAGTGGAAAACAGTACAAAAAGACATTAAGTTTTGCCTTGGTTCAATTTTGATTGAAAAAGTTGAAACAGGAAATGGAATTATGGGCATGCTCACAAGTGCCTCTCAAGAGTTACGAATGTGGAAAAGTATGGTGTTCTCCACAAATGAGGAGTGCACAGCAATAAAAAAAAAATACCTACAGACAGTAGACTTGTTATCAGAGTGTACAAAGTTGAAACAGGACCAAGAAAATGAATTACTGACTAAGTTTGTTTTGGTTATCAATGAGAAAAAGGCAAAGATTCGCAAGATATTAAAACAAAATGAACTATATGTTGACACAATAAAACAATTGCAAAAACAGATCAATTCTCAACCAGAAGTAGAAACGCAACCATCCACCTCAAAGCAAGCTGTAACACTCAAAAATATTCGGGAAATGTCATCTTCTTCTGAAACTGATGATTCATATCCCATAATTTTAAAGCATAAAAAGCCTCTTCTCCCGCCTCCTAAAATTCTACCAACATCACCAATAAAACCTAAAGACATGCCTATTGAAATACCAACAGGGTTGTCAGATGTAGCTGTAACCACATCTTCTGATTCAACAGTTGACATAAATGATATGATTGATGACATGTGAATGGATAAAGTCATATCTTTGATCAAAATTCTAAACAAGTACATTGGTTTTTATGCTATTATTAAAAGATTATTTGATTTGTTTTACTGTTTGCAAGTCCACTATTTCACTGTAAACTTTATTGCACTAATTAATGTCTATTTGATTTTTTGTTCTTACAAATAACAATAATGCTAAATGCAAAAATTGACTGATTAATTTTGTTACTGTCAGGATTTTGAATTAAAAGTAACCCATACTACAAAATAGACTAATTCTCAGATATAATTGGATATAAAGGCATATACCAATAAAACAGGTTTTGTTTATTTAATTTAGTGATTTACGAGAATAAAAACAGAACCATAAAATGCACAGTTACCTAAAAAATATTGGGACAAATGCAGTACTTCACCCAACCACCTGCATGCAAAACAGCAAGCCACAAAGTCATAAATATAAACAGTTCCATGATTAAAAAATTAGAAATCATTCTGGTGCATTTAGTTCTTCAAATGAGCTTGTGCTTAAAGTATCTTCATCAGTTGTATCATTTTGAGTTGAATCTCTGCAGAACAGTGTTGGTCAGTAATTCACAAATTTGTCTACTCTTAAGGGTAAAAGCAACAGGATCACTACTGTTTAGGGCCTTTTCAAGACCTGCACCTCAATGTATTTTTAATCAGACCCCTAAATATTCAATATTTGCAACAAAATACATGGTAACATGAATAAGGTAAATTAATATGGGTACGAAAAGCCTGCAAAATGTGTTTGACTGAAATAAGCCGATTCTCCCAAGCATTTCATGGTGGCAAGGCAAATGCTTGAAAACCTTTCCTGCGGTGTGATCTAAACCGACAAGTGCAGCGGCTGTAGCCAATCTGGGTTTGACACTATATCAACTAGGGCTTTTTGGTAATGTAACTACTGGGATACAGCACTATGCCAACGTTGTTGTCTGTACTTTGTATCAACAATTCAGGGCAGTATTTATTCTGCCCTCAAATATACATTATTAGTTGCATTACATGTCAATGTACTACAGAAACAATGAAAAAAACTGTTGTTTGTCAGGAAACATACATGCTGAATAGGGTTCCTCTATTTCTCGACTTTTTCATTTCTCGAGAAACGTGAAATTAAAAATCCATGGCGTGACTACAGCCTGGAAAGGTGAAAGTTTAGCGGCAACGCGAGCTAAAAATTGCTGTTTCGGAAGCAAAATAAGAAAGTTGTGTGCCCAGTCCGCTCTAGAGGCGAGTTGAAACGAAAAATACACGTAATAAGAGGTGTCGCATTTACTTTTTGTTTAAGATACATGACATAATTTTTCTCGAGAAATTTTTATTTATTTCTCGAATCGAGACCCGATTTTTTCGAGATTTCTTGAGAAGGAACTCTAATGCTGAACAAATCATTTTTATTGTAATGGATTTTAAATGTATATGTAGTAACAAAGCTTTGAATGTACAGTAACAAACTTCCAAAGAAGCAGAACCTACCCATCAGTCGAAGATGGTGATTTGCTAAACTTAAATTCAGACACAAAAAAGTCATTTTGTTTGCTCAGTGGAGCCATGTAATGGATAACGTTCTCCTTGTATATCTCCATTAGTGGGTAGGCTGACAATTTTCTGCTCTGCAAAAAAAGTTTTCAGTTTAACCTTATGGATAATCGTCTTCCCTGTAACTATAAGTTTTCGGCTGTAAAGGTTTAGGGAGGTTCCAACATACCTGTATATAATGCTTTATTCCTGGATACACTTTCCAAGATCCAATCCATGCACAGAGATCCAAATGGTTCGGGAATTGTGATTTCACAGCAAAATCAATTTCAGGAAACTCAATGACTTGAAACTGGTTGTTCTTCATTAGAGTCACAAGATCCAAAGGAGGATTGGCTTTACCTTCTGCCAATATTACTCCAACCACATATCTCAAATCATCACTCTTTGTCTGCAAAATGACATTAATTTAAAGCTTAAACAGTGAACTAAGTTAAAATCTCATAACCAAGTGATTCAACTCTTGTACAAAACTTTCATCCAACTATTAAATTACGAAGAAACTGCTGTCCCCTATGAAACCCAAAACAAAATACCTACCTTATCTATGTCGTCATAAAATACGCCAATGCAGGTTTTACCGGGAAGAATGGAAACGGCTTCTGTAAAATGATGGCCACATTTGTTGTATGGCCCCTTATGAGGTTTGTATGCGATCCACAAGTTTTTTACGACAGGCTTTCCCACACTCACTTCAACACTTCCAGTTAAGCCCAAATACGATAACAAGAAGGCAATTGTTGCAATCAAACATAAAAATAAAATTAGTAAGCCAACAAGAAGGATCAATCCCTCCATGCTAAAATGTAATCAACGGACAACTTTCATCCATTGCGCAGTGAAGCATACAGCCACAACAAACGGTCACGTGTCTGTGTGCAGCGGAGCGCATATTTGTGTTTCATTTGCTTTTGTCAATAAAGATATTCCCTAATTCTTTTACATTGGACCCTTGAAGAAATATAACCACTACAAAAGGTTTATTAACAATAATGTACATTTGACAAGTAAGATGCAGTATCAATTGGTCTAATGCAAAAAAAAAACAAGCAAAATAAACAATTACACCCATATTTTATATCAAGTAAAATAATGATGCCAAAGTAGGTTACTGATGTTGGGCAGTTACTGTTTGGTTTCATAACTAGATTACACAAGTTAGTAAGGGCAATGACAAACACTGTGGATAAAAACTGCAGTGACCGATTTTAGGTTACGATTCGTAAAAAAGACTATCGTGTGCCGATAACAGTATTTCTTCGAAATTCAGATACTCGCTTCACTTTTGGAGGAATAGGGGAAAATGAAGCACGGCTTGCGGGAAAAGAATCATCGTCGTTCGGTTCAGGGGTAGGTAGTTTGGGTACTGGAGTACGAAGCCTAATGCGTTTGCGGAGGGAAGACCTGCATCAACACATACCACAATGAGGTAAAAAGTGCCGTTCAAACGTAATAGTATACGAAAGATTTTGTTAACTTAATAAATGCGGTCTTTGCTATTTTCTTGTAACTAAACAACATTGCATATACCAGCTTTTATACAATATTGAAGACCACAAAGAACTGGTTTCGTTTTAGAATTTGAACGGTGGTACAAAGCCAAACAATTTAAAAGCTGTTAATTCTGCACATCATATGTTACATACCCAGGACGTTTTTCAAACTCATATGGTATTGGTACAGATTGCATAGTGGAGGCAGCAGTTTGCGTCAAAGGTCGTCCAAGCGGCACCTAGTGGCAAAAATAGGCGTTACTATTTTTCCGATTTGTTTTAAACGTTAGATAGACCAACCATATCTCTCTGCGGCTCCAACACTTTTGTATCGTTAAATTTGTTTCGTGACATGTCAAGTGGATTCTGAACAATACTTTCGTGCGTGCTCATAAATAGAGGGATAAAAGCCATATAATCGATGAACGACACCTAGACGTTGAAATGTGTTAAGATAAACCCGCGTTGAAAGCGTTGAGCTTTTGTTTTACCTCTCTGTACATATTAGGCTCGATTTTTTGCAAGACATAGTCCTCTTGCGTTCGACTTAAGCCTCCAGCGATCAGTTCAATCCTTAAGGAAGTTGCTTTTATGTAATTGGCGCTGCGGTCGGAGGTCGTGTTCCAGTAGAACATTGCGCGGTAAAGTCCGACCTTTCTCTCCATGTCTGACAGGTCGTTTACTTCCATCCACTGTTTGGTCTGGTCACTGTGAATAATCAAATTTCAGTTTATATGCGAATCCAGCATTCGAATATAATTTTGACTCTGACACATATATTGCGTATAACCCAGAGTTGTACCGGACCTGAAATTAGGTGCGGAACCCGACCCAAACCCGAAAGTACCTGATTGTTTTCAAAAACGAAGCCCAGAATCGGGCCCGAAAGTTGATGCAAATGCGCCCAAAATATTGCCATTAAGTTAAGTTAAGTCCGAAACGAGCCGATTTTAGCAAAACGCAAGCCCGAACCAGACCCCAAAAGCACAGCGGAAATGCAACTCTGACGTAAGATAACCATAATATATTTAGCAAAAAGTAGCAAATGCGTTACATAGTTTGTTGAATTTCTTGTAAACTTTATAATAAAGAATGTCGCTTAAGTTGACAACAAGTGTTTCAACACAATAAACTTAGCTCAGGCGAGTTGTAAGCGGATCAAACCGGTCCTATTTTTTAAAGCCCAAATTAGGTCCGAAAGTTACATGCATTGAAGGAAAATTACGAAACAAATCTGGCTAAGTGTGGGGCCCAAATATCAAAGGAAAACTAAAGGAAACTAGCATACTTACTCTAAAACCGATAAAAGTCTGTCACAGAGGGCTGCAATCACAGCAAACATTTTGAACGTTACCATTGTCGTTTCATCAATTCCTAGTACTTTGAGAATGTAGTTTACTTGCTTGTCGTTTATGCCCTGAAATATACATATGAAATAATCGTCGCATTTAACAATGCAAATAAATAAATGTTAATTCAAAGGGACAACCTGAATAGCAGCGATCCCATCTAGCGCTACCCGAACTTCACTGATATTAATGACATCGTTTTCGTCCTCGTCTTCAACCAAAAAAGCTTTTCCATACGACTCCAGGTGGGCAGGGTTCACCAAGCGGTAGTGGGTAATATAGTCGATCATACCCTCTACAAATAAAAATTAAAAGATAGTTTTGCAAGTGTCAACTTTTATTGCGACAGTTGAAATTAAGTGCCAAGTATTGAACTTGGGACACATCGGGTTGATACTGACCCCTCTCGTCAAGATCCACTGCTCCTTCGTCACTTGGGACTACTTGCCGTGGGTCGTCGTTAAGTGGACACTCGGCCAGCAATCTTTGAAGTCTCGTCTGAACATTTTAACGTTACCAACTTTTAAGCACATAAATTTGTCTACAATCTTGAATCCTACACAAAACTGTCACCACTATGAAAAAGACCCAAAAAATTTAAGAAGAATGGAACGGCTTCTTATCTCCTGATAAGTAGACTTACCTCCATTGCCGAACCTCCTTTGAGGAAGAGAACCTGTACTCTTCTCGGACCTGTTAAAGGTGTCGATGGTCGTTTTCCTGGAGCTGTCGCTTTTGCTTTTAGTCTCTGCACATTTATATCGTGCAATTTCATTATTAGGTCTAGTATTTAAACCATATTTTGATAACATTTTGCCTCATTCATTTAACATATTTACCTTTTTAACGACTTTTACAACATTTCCTTCCTCGTCAACAAACTCTTCAACGTATTCCTCCTCGTAGCTTTTTTCCATCATTGACTTTTCTTTTTTCTTTTTCTTCTTCTTTGCTTTGTGCTTGTCTATGTCAAACACCTCTTTGCTGATTTTTCCATCTTTGATTCTTCGGCCGTCTTTTGTAAGACGAATCACTTCTCCGTCTTGATCGTCTGCAAATTTATAAATATTGTGCAACCTGTAAGTTTAATGTCTTTCAAGTACATTTTCTTCTCATATAAAAACAACTTATTTAAATATTTTATGACATGAAACAGTTTTTTCATTTCGGCCTTTTTACCTCGTTACAAACATCTACTTAAAGTCCTTAAATCTAAGAAAATAAATTAAAAAGAGACCCAAGCGAAAGACAAAAATGCCCACATATTTGACGCGATATCATCTTATCGAGATCGGCACTTCCGACGGAGTCGTACTCGGACTCTGCATCCAATTCATCATCGTCATATACTCTCGCAGTTTTATCTTTTTTCTTGCTAACTTTAACCTTGCGTCTGTGGACAGTTCCTGTGGTAGGTATACACAATTTTGTTTTAATATGAAGAAATTGTACCGCCACTTAAAAAATACACACCATCCTCTTCGAAAACATCCTCGTAAATTGACTGGGCATCACTTTCATCAGAGGATGATGCATCTCCAACTGTTAAAAATGCCAGAAACGTTTTTTAAGCAAAAACATCTCGACATTGATTACTGGACGCAAGTTCACACTCAAACTTTCGCACAAATTCATTTCTTACGTTTTCCTTTTCTCTTTGCTTTGTCCTTCTTCTTTTTCTTCTTGCGGAATGGATCACTGGGATCGAATTCTTCCGATTCCAACGAAGATGATTCCGAATCGGAACCTCCCGCCTCGCCCCTTTTGGCTCGATCTTTCTTTTTTCGTTCTCGTCTATGAGACTTCTTATTCCAGGGATCATTCCTAGCAATTAAAAAAATCGTATGTGAAACTTTTCAAGTAATCAAAAACATTGTCAGGTAAATATCGCTGATTAGATGCCCTGACTTACGGATCATCATAACCAATATCCCGGTCGTCTGTCTTGCGACTTTTGTCAAGGATTTTTCTTCTTGCCCCGCGGTCGTATTTCACAGCTGTACGTCCGTCGCCGAAACTATCATCATCTGACGACGAAGATACGTAATCCTTTCCTTCTCTGTTTCGACGTCTAAAATAATAAAAAAAATGGAAAGCACTGTACAATTAATACAACATGGACTCACTATTATAAAAAATGCCATGCTTACGTTTATTAAAACGATTATTGTTAAAAATAAACGTTTTTTTTTTCAAAAAAAAATGACTTCAGCTTATTTGCAACTCCACTCGCAATGTTTTTAACGTGTTTTCATGATCTAAATTTTATAATTTATTTTCTTCTAACCTTTCCTTTCTTCTTTCTTTCTTTTCAACATATCTTTCGTATTCCTCTCTCTGCTCACGACGTTTCTCCTGACGAGCAATTTTATCCTGTCGTCGCCGCTCATACATTTTGCGTTCCTTTTTCGACATCTTGGCCATGCGCCCACTGGAGGCCTCGGAACTAAGATCGCTGGAGTCAGAACTTGGAGGTCGGGGTGGACGTTTTTTCTTCTTGTCACGACGGCGCCGGTCACGTGAATCCATGCTCGAGTCGCTGTCCGAATCGTCATAATATCTGTCATACATACAAATAAAGCATTATGCACATGACAAAAGCTATATACAAACGATTTGATATAAAAATGTCAAAAACTAGAATAGTGGTTTTCCTATATATTGCCAGTTTATATATACCATATCATATTTAACGATGTATCACATATACCATTTACTATATTTATAATGGATATATATTTGGCACCTACATTTCATTGGGTCCCTATCTTTTTCCTAGCACTTTATAACATAATTGTTTCTGCAAGCATAATCTAATGGGTCCCCACACATATGCATATGCGAATTGGTAACAGTAAAAATAGGGCACAATCATTGTTAGATATTTACCAATTTACTATAGACATCATTTGATCTACACATAAGATTGTTTTTGCAAGCAAAAACGAATGGGTCCCCACACGCGCGTTTGTGCGGATTTACGGTAAACAAACATCCTGGTTATTTTTAGATTCTTAAGGAAAAACTTAACCAACTTTAGTCTTAACCCAACTTTAAAAGTTTTGTCCGTATTCTTTTTGCATCATTATTGTCATATATATAATTACAAAAAAACAGTAAATAAGAACAGGATCAATACTTTCAATTTATTCTCATGGTTTGACCTTGATATTGTCGTTCAAGGTCGGTTTTTAAACACAATTTTCCAAAAGTGAAAATGTGTTTGATAACTTAATAAAACGACATAGCATAGCTGCGCAAAAACAGCTGATATCTAATCACCAACACGACTGTCTCGTAAAACGTCCGGCGGACGTCAAGCTGAGCACTCCCGCTGCATTCACCCGCCTTAATCGTAAACAAGTGAATTACTCCCTTGAGAGTTGAGACTTATCTGACTGACAGTGTACACATATTATGGCCTGCAAAAGTAACTATTTGGCCGATTAAGGCAAATTTTTAAATACTAAACGAATAACCTACTGCAAACAATTGTTTAACATTTCAGCACATTAGGGCTTTTATTTCTGGCCTAAAACTTATTATTTTGGGGTTTAAGGGGCAAAGATGTGTGAATTCAATAAAAAGTTACAAAATTCTTTAGAATAGCTTACATTGCACCAACCAACAAAGCATGAAACCCTCAGATTATGTACTTGGGTCAGTACAGCCGTTTTTAATTTTTTTCGTTTTGGGGGCCTGTGGGTGAAACGCTGGGTCGTTTGGGGTCAAACTTCAGGAGGATCAAATTCGGAACAATAACTAACATCTGTGCAAATTTGAATAAATTTAAAGCACTTTTTTTGACCAAACGCAATTAACAAACCAGTGTTAGATAGAAACGAATATTTTTGGGGTGTAAGGGGTGAAAATGGGTAAATCTTTTTTAAGGTACAAAATTCTTTGAAATACCTTATATTACACCAAAAACCAAAGCATATAACTCCTAAATGAAGTACTTTAGCAAGTATAGCCGTTTTAACGTTTTGGGGGGGCCGTGGGTGAACCGAGAGATCCAACGGGGTCAAAATTCACATGGACCATCTTTAGACCAATATCTATAATGTGTGTAAATTTGAAAAAGTTTAAACCATTCTTTCTTGACCAAAACGTGGGAACAAATCTGCGTTAGAAAGAAAAAAAGAAAAAAGAAAAAAGAAAAAAGAAAAAAGAAAAAAGAAAAAAGAAAAAAGAAAAAAGAAAAAAAATATAGACAAAAACAATATGTGTCCCCTTCAGGGAAGGGGACCCATAATAACATGAAAACATTTTAAAAAAAGGTGGATAAACTCTTCTTCTCAGGACAAAAATTAGGTTACCGGTCTCTGCGCCGTCGGTGACGATCTCTTCTTTTTGATGGTTTTTCGTCTCCAGCAGAACTTTCTTCTGTGCTTGTCGAATAACGTCGACGTCGCCGGTCTGAAGACAATAAACTTTATTTTCGTACTCATACTACCCCAAATTTAGCAATCCTACCCTTTTTCCCCTTGTCCTTTCGTCTGCCCCTTCTTCGATCTCTGTCATCGTATGAATCTGAATCCGAGCTATCGTCAGAATCTGCATTTACATAATAGGAGGTAAATGTCATTACGTTTTAAAATGTTCACTTTCACGTTTTGCTGAATATAAACAAAACAAAACAACACATGTACATTCTTTTAAGAAAAAACCTTGTCGTACATTTTCTGCGATGACGTCTTCGTCGTGGCCTTGAATCATCCGTCGATGTCGTGTAGTCTGACGAACTGTCGTCACTGTAACGACGTCGATGACGCCGACCTTTACGTCGGTGGTGATGTCGGGATCTATTAAAATTAATTTATGTAACAACGCATTAAGACGTTTGAGATCAAACTTTGTATACCTTGATGATTCATCTGATTCTGAGTCACTGTGCCGTCTTCTCCTTCTCCTGTGCCTCCGATGTCGACTTCTTCTGCTATCATCCGATCCGGATCGGGAATCTTCCGACGAATAATGACGTCGATGTCTGCGACGGTGACGTTTTTTGCTCCGACTTCTCTATTGAAACGATAGGACCCAACAAATTGGTATTTCTCTAGTTATTGATTGTACTGAAAGGCTAGAGTCTGTTTTATTCAATAAAACTTACGGACGAATAATCAGAGGAATATTCTGAATCTGAATGGTCGTCACCACGGCGATGATGGCGCCGATGTCGTCTTCTTGGTCGACTTTCATCCGAATCATATGATTCCGAAGAACTTCTGATGGTGAAATTTATGATTTTGTGAAGACAAGGTCACGTATAAATTTAGTAAATAACAAATTTGCACGTATTGACCTTCTTCTTCGGTGTCTTCTGTGTTTCTTTTTTCGACCTCGTCTTGACCCCGCATCTGCCCCGCTATCGATCGTTCCACTTTCGTCGCTATCAGAATAACTTCGGCGTCGGTGACGACGATGTCTACGTCCTGAAATAGAAAATAACTTTGCAAAAGTGAAGAACAACTTCATTACGTAATTGCAAAAACAAATCACCGCATCTAAAGCCTGCAACTTTTCGGTATTATTTGTTTTTAAAATTTTCACGAGTTTTGCACAAATAAAGCGCAGACTTTAGCTGCTGTGATTTTTGTATTTTGTTGTTAGCTAAGCACAACTTTAAAAGCGAGCGGAACGGGAAAAGTCGCAGGCTCGATGCAACGCTCGTTGAGGGTTGAGCGGAGTGATACATTCATTGAATGTAACACAGCAAAGCAACATTCCAAAGAAGTGTTGCTCGACGATAAATTATCACTCACTCCTGCTTCCGCGATCATCGTCGCTATAATCATCGCTGTAGTCGTCGGAGGAGTGGCGCCGATGTCGCCTCTTGTCGCGCTTTTTGCGCCTTCTCCGCGGCCGACTGTCCTCTGAGCCGCTGTAGTCAGATGACATCGATCCATATGAGTCATCATCACGTCGGTGGCGCCTATGTCGCGAGCCGTGGCGCCTTCCGCGACGTTTCTTTTTACGACCACCCGCACTATCTCCAGAATCTGATCCACTGTCATAATCACTGTACGATGAGCCCCGTCGGCCTTTTCTTCGCCCATGTTTGTCTTTGCGACGTCTGTGTCTTCTGTGACCACGGCTGCCGTCGTCATCTGACATATCGTCACTTCCGTAATCCGATCTATCGCCTCGGTGGCGCCGTCTGTCGCGTCGGCGTCTACTGCGATGACGGGAATGTCGTGAGTCGTCGGAGCGGTAACTTCCGTCGCTCGACCGGCTTCCGCTGCCTCGCCGGCGATGGCGATCTCTCCTTCTTCGATGCCGACCATCACCACCGCCACCATCTTCGTCGCTGTAGCTGTCTTCATCGGAGTAGCGTCCGCGATCTCTGTGTTTACCTTGGCGGCGGCGACGGTGACGCTTGTCGTCGTCGGACGCATAATCTTCGTCGTCGGAATCGTGTCTGCCTTTTCCTGTTCTATGTTTGTCTTTTCTGTGTCGTCGGCCACCACCTCCTCGTTCGTCATCACTGTAACCGTCGGAATCTGAATCTCCGTGCCGCCCTTTGCGACCCTTCCTACGGCGGCTGCCTTTCTTCGCACCACCGTCGGTGTACGAGCCTTCACTGTCATCGTCTCCACCGTCACCACGTTTGCCTTTTTGACGATGCTTACGACTTTTGTGGTGTCCACCTCCGCTTTGGTCGCTGTCAGCAGAGTCAGTTGCTGAACCCTTGCGCCCCTTCCTTCCCTTTTTCTTCTTTTTATGTCCACCTTCATCCCCTCCCGAATCTTCACTGTCGTCATCACGATTGTGACGACCCCCTTTTTTCTTTCCTTTTCCCTTTCGTTTTCCACCTCCTTCTCCTTGACTTTCCTCCGATAAACTTCCGTCCCGAGAAGTGCGTTTTCCTTTCCTTCGCCCTTTACCACGCCGTCTACTTCCGCTATAGTCGCTTTGATCATCATCATCATAGTTCTTGCCTTTTCCCTTCCCTCGTTTGCCCTTTTTCTTTCCCCCGCCGCGACTGTCTCCAGAATCATAACTTCCGTCCGCCGATTTTTTGCGTCTACCACGACCGCCACGTCCCTTTCCTTTCCGCGTTCCTTCATCAGAATAATCGCTCTCTTCGCCACCTTTGCCTCCTTTTCCTCGGCGGCCCTTTTTCTTTTTACCCAACTCACTTCCATAATCAGAGCCGTCTGAATCAGCTCCTTTGTGCCGGCCACGTTGTTTTCTGCCACGCGATACCGAGGCACCGCTCGATGCATCGCTTGCACTGCCTTTTCCACGAGCCCTACGCCTTTCCCGGTCCTTGCTCGTTTTACTATAGTCACTATCCCTACGACCCTTACGATATCCGTCGCTGTCGCTGTCATCGCCTCCGCGTCGTCGTCTCCGTCGCTCCCTGGCTTCTGTGTCGCTGAAGGCAAGACCCGAATCCGCTCTATCACTTTCTTCCTCTGATTCTCGGTCACGATCTCCTTTTTTCCGGTGACGTCTCTGGTAAGCTTTCTGGGGAAAACGTACACACAATAAAACATACAATTAATATTGCGAAATGTATTGCGTTTTAAATTTCGTTGCGCCCACCTGTATGTTTTCTGCGTCTGTAATGCTTATGGGATCACCGAATTCATCAAGAAGGACATTACCTTCCTCGTCAATCGCAACGTTGTCGGCACCCACCGATTTTACGTCCCACGTATCCAGCATATCGGCGTCCTCCTCCTACAGCGCATTTTACAATATCCCCAATAGTCAACACATAGGTATGAAATGTTAAAATACAAACCGATAAACCCATTTGCATCGCTAGTTTTTGCCTTAAACGTTGTTTCGCCGAGTCTGTTGCTCGGGACGCAGGATCGTTGAGAAGCATCATGTCGTTGTAAACATCCTCGGAAACGTATTGATACTTTTCAACCTTTCTTCCACTGCTTGTGCGCACAAAAGTTTTGATACGGCGTTCTCCTATAACCAACGCACATGTTAATTACAAACATTTGTCAATTCTTTATGTTACACTTTTTAAGTAGTTTATGAAGCTACGCTGTGACAACCACAGCCGAATTTTGCCTATCAGTAAGTTTCTATTGAAGTTCACTAACTATATATGCATTCAATCTTTACACCGAATACTTCTCAGAAGCAACTGTCTAAAGTGCATTATTGTGCAATAACGTAGTTTTGGACTTCCAAGTTACGATAATTCCAAACAATAAACTTACTTGTTCCGTCCTTGTTGACTCTCCATGCGAGTTTTTCCGAGAAGATTGCTTTCTGTTGCTTGCGAATAAACATAAGCTGCTTTTCTTCCTCTTCCTTTGCCTTTTCAATCAGTTGCCGAACGAACCAGTAACTGTGCCTGTATCCACCCCCAATCCTATCACGTATAGATTAAATTGATATTTCTAGACAATAGATTCCTTACAGCTTACAGAGTTTAATTTAAAGATATCATATTTCAGAACGAAAATGTATTTACCATATGGGTATTGATAATGTTAGTAAGATGTAGTTGTCTAAACAAATGTAATGGTTTGTGGTACTATCAAATGTCTATCTGTTATTCTATAAGATGTTTTTGCTTTTATCACGTGCATGATTTTACTTCGACACCACAAATTGAGCTTTTGGGTCATGTTTTTAACTTTACTTTTCACTTCGGTTGTGGCTACTATGTTTTCGAACAGCCTAATCCATACCGGGTTGTTGGCAATATCGGTAGGGTTAATCATACATAAGCACCGACCTAATGTACTTTGTTGTCTCGCATTTCGAGTGGTCAAGATGAAGCGCACAACGCCAACACTCCTCTGGGTTCTTTTCAACCTTTTTCAACGCCGATGGACGTTTCAGCGGAATAGCGTTTATCTTGGTTGGACTTCGTCGAGCAGCTGCGGTGCCAGGAGGTGAGGCTGACAAGGGGGGTGCCGAAACAAAACCGCGATATTCAACCGTTCGCTCCCCCCTAGATGCCTGTCAAGGGTGAATTTCAAAATTGTGAACGATGTCTTTGTTTGACACATCTAGGCTTATTGATGTTGTACAAGATATAAAAGCAAACTGTATGTTTAATAACGGGTGGCCTCGCTTTGTGCTTCAGATTGACAAGGTTACCGACGCACCTAATCATTGGGAATATGATCTGCTTTGCGGGGCGTCAAAAGCCGAGCGGCTTTTGTAACGAAGCCTTTCGTCGCGCGGCGAAACAATGCTACGTTCCATATTTAGAGACCACATTTTCTTGCTATTATCTTTACAACAGAACCATAAAGGTGTTTTATATACAACATAACAATAAGTTAAAATGTTTTTTGTTGAACACATTTGATTTGTAGAAAATAATTAAATGTATCTTCTCTATCCACGATGGCAGGTAAGGATTTTGAAATTTTCAACAGTCACTTTAAAAAAAACAGAATTTCTGTCACACAAAACATGCCAAAAACAATAGAAGAACGGCATTATTTGTACAATTACATCATAACGACGTAAACAACAGGCCACATTCAGCTAATCAAACGACCGCGAGACTATGTTAAAGCTATCTGTTTACGAAAAGCTTGTTTGTGATTCGGTTTACATGAGGCGCCAAAGGTTGTTCCTGTAGCTCTCACTATACAAGTGGACAATGTTACAAAGGCAAGTAAACATACGATGTGTCAGAACGACAACACAAACGTAAATCTGCTTTGTATCGTTGTACACAATATGGGAGACAAGAGACATAAAAACATGTCCATACCCACCCACACTGACGGGTGTATCGCGGGCAACCGTTCGGTGTCTTCCAAGGTGCTGCGAACAAAATAAGGCGGCAAACCCGCATGACTGAAAGACGATTCTGGCCTGGCTGATGTGACTTGATTGTACGTTCCTAAAAAAAAAAACTTATTTCGACCATAGCAAAATATAGTCTACAATAAATCAAACGTGTAACGCATGCCTTGAGACAAGCCCGGGAATCTTGCTGTATATGAGGTTGTTGTGGTTTGTTGGTAAACCTCAAGGACGCCTGCGCCGTCTTGGTTAGCAAGGCGCGGAAGAGAAAGGTCCCGGCCCTCTCTAGGTATGGCAGCCATTTCTCCGTACTCTCTGCACAAAATTGCAAACAAAAAACATTTCAGTCATACCGTTAACTGATAAACACATACTCGGTAGTGTGGTAAAGAGTCGAAGAGCATCTGGCTCCAACTTCTCTTTGCTGGTCGGGAGCACCGATAACGGGACTACTTCTGGGTGCACTAGGCTGTGGGGGCTGGTTGCTGAACGCAGACAAAAAGCGGTTAGCCGTAAATGTAGTGCTTTGCTCAGTGCTTTTGACCGCCGAACGAGTTCGACGTCTGACTATTCGCGGGCTACTTTCCGATGTAACCAAGCGTTTTACTACAAAGCCATCGTCGCTTCTGTAACCAGTATCACTGCGAATCCGCTGGGGAGTGGAACCATCAGTTTTTAATCCTTTGTTGCCCCGACTTGGTGGAATAGGCGGCTTGCTGTCGTTTTCTAACAACGTCGAAACTGTCGCACCTGTGATCCCAAGTGAAACTGAATTGGTATTCGTTGCTGCGTCAGAGGTCGTCTTTCGCACAAAAGCCCTCTTGCTCTTATTTTCCTTATGCGAGTCCACTTTTCCCGACTCGTAATTGTCTGCCGCTGAGTCTTTCTTTGACCTGAATACCATCTCCAATTCGATTAGATCAAAGTTTATGAATCGCACACTTCACATTTCCAGCAACCCGGAACGACTTAGCGGATCGCCTGTCACATTTGAAAGTCGATCCCGAGTCAGATATCTCGTCCGCGCATACCGACATAATCAGCACAGAATTGCTGGTACCCGGCCCACCAGCCTACAGTGCAGAACGTTTGTAATTTATTTTCCAGAACGGGGAATTTGTATAATTTTTTCTAATCCGAACATTCTTGTCTTCGCTACACCAAATGTCGACGTGTTTGATGTTTCTGGAACGCTATAAGGTTTTTAATTTGGCAAATGCATGTAGAACGTCTATGTAGTTGTTTGCGAGGTATTTATTGGCAGCAGGCAGGGAACATAATTTAATAAATTGAGATTGTACACAAAACCCCGTTTGTGCACATACATATCTCTTATGACGTGATGTAGCCTATGGTTTGGAGATTTAACATGACTGAAAATGACCGACAGGTTGGTATTGTTTTGTGACACGCTAGAAAAATGACGTCACGGCAATCTGGTAAAGGTGTGATGATGTAATCTTTTTTTCAGATTAGATAAATTTAACCTATACAACCTTGCGCATCTTTGACGACAAGTTAAATCCAACAACAATCCCATAATGCTCATTTAATCTATCATTTATAAGTCTAATAACCAATATACCGGACCAAATAGACGTAAAAAGCAACATGGTTTATCATTTCAACTGTCATTTGTTCCAGAACAACAACAACAAAACTGGAAATGAAAGGCATTTAGTTTCTTTTACCAATTATTTTACCCACTTTATGCGGGGTATTTTTAAATCAATGTAGGGCCAAATTTTGGGCGCATTCTTGCATTATATTGTTCCAAACAAAGTGGTTTGATGAAAAAACAAACGCATGTTTATTAACTTGGAGCAAAGGATGAAAATGGAAATCATGCCTCAAACATTAAACCTTACATGTCACACTACAAGATAAACAAAACAAAAACAGTTGAGCGTTAACTTCCGACAAACGTGTTATGAGTTGAGCAACACATTTCCCCGTTTTTGTGCAATGAGTGATGACGCTCAATTCAAAACAACATTACGGACTTTCCAAACAATTCACTTACTCACACACGTGCCGACAGCCCGATAAATCGATTATTTACAAAGTTATTCAACAGCAGAAACAAAAGGTAAAAAATTTCGAGACTAAATGTTTATGCACAGTTTTTACTCGACTACTATGTGCCTTGTTAAAACTGTCGTTCTTTGGCAACAATTTTGTACTCGAGTGGAGCGAACACACTGCCCACGGTGCCCTTCTCAATTTCAGGAAGATTTCCTTCTTCTGGAAGGAACTCGAAGCATTGAACCATTGATGTAATGAAGAAAAACAGTTCAGTTTTTGCTAATTGCTCCCCAACGCAATGTCGAGGTCCAGCTGAAAAAGCCATGACGAAATTTGACTTTACAAATTGTCCGCCAGCATCCAAATGTCGCTCGGGTTTAAATTTTTCTGGTTCGTCCCACAAGTTTGGATCGTTGTGGACTGCCCAAATGTTTGGTACAACCTGCGTTTTTAAACTTGATACTATACATTCATTGCTGTTTCTTATACACATTTAAACAAAACTTACAACTGTTCTCTTCGGAATGCAAAATCCTGCCACTTCAACGTCCTGGGAAGTACAATGGGGTAAACTTAAAGGAACCAAAGTGCGATAACGTTGCACTTCTTGAATAAAGGCGAATGTGTAAGACATTTCATCTTTTATTGACATTGAAGGTTTGCCATCCTCACCTGCATATCAAAAATCAACTGTTTTAAAGGTTCGCGAATTTGACTTTCACGTGATATTTCATTCACCATCTTTCTTTACAATTTTCATCAAATATATATATACCAACACAAAATACATTTATACTTTCACATACCAAGAACCGTTACGATTTCCCTGTACAACTTATTTTGAGTTTCTGGATAATGAATAAGGCATAGTAGCGCCCAGCGTAAAGTGCTGGTTGTGGTTTCAGTTCCAGCTTCGAATAGATCCCTGATGTAATGTAGAAGTTGTTCCATCTATTGCAAACGACATAAAATTTCTTGCGAAACATGATAAACATATACAATTTGTGGATGTTTTTCTAATCAAGTTACAGTAAAAGTTTCCTTTTCCTGGTGCATCTCATCAAGATAAGCGTCGATAAAATCTCGAATGTCATTTTTCTGGAAAGTCGAATTGTGTTGCTTTACTTCTTTTTCAAAATCATCTGCAGCAATGATGAGTATACTTTGAGGCTCAAGCAACAGACAATTTAACATGTTTGCTTACCAATCAGACGTCCGACATCGCTTTTGAGATCATTTACCATTCGCGAACCAGGAGGAAAGTGTCGTAACCAAGGCATAAAAACAAGCAACATGAACATTCCTGTAGTTTGGAACCTTTACATGTAAAATCTATTTTGTAGATACATATGTTACTTTATTGGTTATTAGAATGGGCGACAACGCTTCTTCGAAGGCGTTTGCAATTGGTGTACGATAGATAGTTCATACCAAACTTTGCTATAACCCTCTGTTAACGACCAACTTGCGTAATTTTGCGGTTTGTGTCTGTAAAATATGCCATCTTTAACATAAAACCCTTTTTTTAGTGGACAGCAGCAATTAATAGCCTATGTACTATAAACTTCTGAACGTTTGTTAATTATTGCTATTCAAGCCCTTTATTTTTTCACACAAAGTAATATTTACAGTTAGATTGCGCCAGGTGCATCAAAATATATAAACCAACCGTTTGTCCATGTCCCTGAGAAGTCCGGTAAACCAAGGATCGCCATAATCAAAACGACGACCGAATACAACTCCACAAATCACGTTAGAAACTGTGTTTGACACTGTCCTCTAAAAAATACACGGTAAGTATTTAAAACTATTAAGGGTACATTAAAAATGCTATTAAAATTATTTGTGCCATACATTAATAAAAAATGGCTTTCCACTTTGTTTCCGAATTTCCTTGTTCATATAAGCAGCCTCCTCCAATACGCGTGCTTCCATGCCCTTCTTGCCCATGCCAAACCTGAAAACCAGATATTATTCAAACATACCAATTAACAAAGTTTACTTCTAATTACCCGCGAAGAGTCATCAAACCAAACTTCCTTTGCAACTTCCATTTTTTTCCGTAATCAAGGAAAGAAAGTCCGTTACCCGAGGCGAGGTCCAGAAACGACGGCATAGGTGGCCGTCCTGAAAATGAATCACCTTTTAACACCAAAGCCTGCAAAAATTAAAATACTGAACAACACATTTTCTTTTTGCGCGAGCATCATACCTGTTGAATAGCTTCGTAGTCGTTGAGGACGACCCAGTCTTGGGGACCAAAGCGAACCGACATGATTGAGCCGTATGTACTTTTCCAATTTGCTATGGTTCGCTCTGGGTAAGAACCAAGAAAGGGAACAACCCCGACAAAAGGAAATCCCCTTGGACCGGGTGGAAATTTACTGGGTCTGTAAAACCAGCGATAAATCCCCACAGCAATAACGATGAAAACGGACAATGTCGTAAAATTGCAACCTTCCATCATTTAGTTATGTAGTAAGTAATAAAAAGTGACTATAGTTAAGGGTATTGAGACACTTTCTTTACACAAATAAAACCTTGTTATGTTTGAGGATACCGCATTAAGTGCTGACCGATACAGACATTATAACGAAATTGATAAAAGTTTACTTGCAAACTAAAAGATATGCTGCAAAAACCGAAATCCAGAACTATAATTTTAGTCTTGTTAATGCAGTGGTTCCCAACCTTTGTGTAGTCACGGTCCCCTTTTATAAATTTTATCGGTCCGCGGACCCCCTACGTAATTTAATCTTTTTTTCGTTTCCCGCATTATATATACAGTACGTTATTATACCTTCGTTTTTGGGGGGCAAAATTTTAATCAACCTTCACAGTCCGTTAATCTCAATAAAGTTCTGTATTGTAGCAGTCAATGAACTAAAAGAGATAAAATTTTCTAGTGTACAATACCTAAAACAAAGCACAAAGAATTCTATTGTCAATGTGTGTTGTGATGTCACAATGGAGGTAACAATCACAAGTTTTCCTCATCCAAGGGTTTGATTAACAGTTCGCACCTATATACAGGATTGTAAAAACGGTTTGGGAACTTAAAATATCGTATTGTTGTTAATGCTGCTACAAATGTTTGCCTCCACGGACCCCCTGAAACCGTCTCACGGACCCCTTGGGGGTCCGCGAACCCCAGGTTGGGAACCACTGTGTTAATGTGAATAAAGCGCTCATTCTGAATGTTCAGTGTATTAAAACGAAATATAAATGTCCCTTGCCTTTCTATGATTACAAAGAATAATCTAAAATCGCTAAAATATGCCTTGCTCTTTAAGCAGCGGTCTTCGTAAAAATACTTCTAGTTTTCTTTCTTATGTCGCATTCTTGTTGCGCAACTGTGTTGTCGTAGTATGGAAATTATTCCACCATTGTGGTCACATCATTTGTTTGGTCGTGTTTCACAGCATGATGCGCCATCATAGAAATGAGCTTAGACGCAATACCCCCAATGATGTTCGTTAAGTCATGTTTATTGATGCCATGTTTACAGCCAAGCCATTGACCGTAGAGCGTAGACCATCAATATTGCAAAACGGCATCATCCAGCTCTATCACGATACAAACAAACACAGTTTTGCATTTACAGTTTTGTGTATTTAAACCACATCATTGTCTAAATACAAGTTAAACAACTACCAGTGCCTAAGTGTAGAATTCACGTATTCTTGCAATATTCTACCTTACAGGCTCTTGACTGGAGAAACAAAATAGTCGGTTTTAAGTTGCACTTTAATATTTGGTTAAGTGTTTTCAAACATATTTTTGACCACCCCAACCAAAACGACAGAAGGTCAGAAACGAAACACAACAAAGTTACGCTGCCTCAAGTAAGCATATAGCTTGCAAATATCGCGCGTTTATACAGCTCTCGCGGTGCGAACGAGAACATTCTGGCAGCTTCATCACTATGAGGATAATTTTGAAAGATTGGTGTGAAAAATAAAAGTAAAGTTAGAGAACCATACATGATACAAAAAACGCTGTTTTGCATTTCTCTCATATCCAATTTTGGTTATTTATTCCGACCAAATGGCTGTGTAACATGCAAGTTAAAGAAGACGATAAGATTGTTTAAATTTTAAAAAATGGCAAGGCCAATCACATCGAAGAGCGATGCAGGCGATTGATTTCGGTTGGTCATTGTGGTTTCTGAAGAGTTGAGTCTGATAATTTGAGTCAGACTCTGATTGTTATGTCATCCTAGAAATCATGGACAAAAAGAAGTGTCGGAATGTGTTGTTCTTGACTAACGAAACATGACCGGCCTACTACCGTGTCTTTGAAATGATCAACAAATCGATGTGGCGTTATTTTAGAACTCAAACATTGTTTGCAAATAAGTGAGTACCCAGGAAGGAGGTTCAAAAATGATCATGAAGTTTTGGAATCAAAATGTTAGCCTATTTGTTCAAATATGTTAAAAGAATTACGAACGAGTTCAAGTCTTTACTCTTTAGGTTGTTGTTTAGACATTAGCTAAAGTGCAATCTGGCATGCTAATCTTATTAACTTAACATGTAACGCGCCTTTTCAGTTCGGTATAGACCTGCAGTTAAACAGTTGTTGCAAAGTTTATTTACAGTATAAAATCGGACATATAAAAGTCGACGGGTAAAACACCTCTGACCGTCATCACCACCAACCACGACTCACACGTGCATTCCCTGCCACGTCGAGTATCGCCACGTACAGAAAGAACACTGGGGGCGCCACAGAGCATATGTGACGTAATATTTATGTAACACACTCCCCCCTCCACAAAACATAGAATGTCCACATTCGATAGTACAAACACGTACAGAGGCGAAGTTCGGAAATACAACTACATTAGGCCACTGTTTTACATTTGTCAACACATTCTTATAAAAAGAGATTGAACTTAACACACATGAAATAATAAATTGACATAGAATAAACGATGAATTGACACAGAATAAATAAACAAACAAGGTGGTAAGTGCATGTTTAGAACAATTATAACTTAATGAAAACAACTACAATGTGAAAACAATTACAAAAACATAGGACGTAGTGAACAAAGAAGAAAGCATTGATGTGCAAAAATTGAAACACCATGTCGTAACACAAAAAAGGACAAAGCACAAGAAATCCGTCAAACAAAAACAAGACATAAATTTAATTTATGCAAACAAGACATTAATTTAGTTTGCTTTTGACTACAAACAAGGTGCACAACTTTTGACTACAAACAAGGTGCATTTAGGGAAATATTTAAACAACACATACAAGTAAACACATACAATTATTGAATCTCAACGGCGGGGTAAAATGTAGGCCGACGAACATTACGCCGTGGGCTTGTATGCACGCGCTCTGCACACTGTGGCGTATTTTTACGTGGTGCAAAGTACGCTCCTGGAGGCGGAAAATTATGCACATTCTTGTGTTTTTCGACCATCTGTTCGCCATCGTCCACATCCTCGTGATCGTAACTGTTGTGTCGACTAAAATCGCCCCTACTCGGTTTTAGCCTATTGAAATGCACAACCTGTTCTTTTCTTCGGTGATCTCTTATCGTGTAGTTCACTGGTGAATTGACACGTACAACGGTATAGGGGCCCTTGTACGGCATGTGGAATTTATTCTTCTCATCTGTTCTGAGGACTTGATCGCGGAGCAGAACCACATCGCCGATACCATAGGTCACATTTTGAGCTTTTTTGTCATACCGTTCTTTCATCTGTCTTCTTCGATGATCGAGTCACCGCTTCACAACATCGTGGACAAGACGCATTCTCTCCTGGAGATCTGTAACATTACGAGTTGTGGGTTGAACTAAAGGGTTACCCTGTAATAAGTCAGCAGGTAGGCGTAACTCCTTTTTTTTTTCGTTCAACCCCTCCGTTACTAGAAGGCATATAAGGAGTTGTTCGAGTCTTTTTGCACCCGAGTATGTTAACTAATTCCTTGAAAAGAAGGCTTTCAAAATTTCCGCCCTGATCTGAATGAATTTGGTTAGGGACACCATGAACAGTAAACCACCTGTGGTAGAGGATATGGGCGGTTTCCTCTGCCGTCATGGTCAACATGGGCCACGCTTGCATATACTTGGTATAAATATCGCACGCTAAAAGGATGTACCTGTATCCTTTGTGTGTGGTTGGCAATCCTCCAAGAATGTCGATTTCAATTCTTTGCATTGGCTCGTTCTCAGTGGACGGTACTAACGGGGCTCGGGGTTTTCGTGCTGGAAGCTTTCGAATGTCACACGTTGGACATGATAAACAGTAAGTTTCAGCAAACTTGTTCATTCTCGGCCAATAAAATCGAGTTGAAACCCTTCCTAAGGTACGTTGCATTCCCATGTGGCCATCACCATGTTGGTGATCGTGCAGAAGGGACAGTACCTCATTACGCAAACTCACAGGCACCAACAGTTGCGTATATTTGCCGAGCGGCTCCTTTTCACATCTGCGATGTAAACAGTGATTTTGTGATACAATTTGACCAAATATTCCCCAATAATGCCGAATTTCGCTGCTTATCCGCTTTACACGTTTAAAAGGTGGTCTGTGGCCCTGTTCACACCACTCAACAAGTTTCCCTAGAGTTTGGTCACCTTTTTGCTGAGAAACAATAAATTCTCGACTCCAACCTAAATTCTCCCCGAGGTCAAGAGTGGCTATACAGGCTCTTTGCACAAGGCGGCTTCGTCATCATTAGCAGTTTTAAAGGGAAATACCTCGTCCATTTCCCTGTCATTATCAGTTTCATATTCTCGACGACTTAATGCGTCAGCGTTTGCATGCTTTGACCCAGGCCGATGAACCAATTCAAAATTAAATGATGATAAAATCTCGAACCAACGCGAACACTGACCATAAGTCTCCTTTGACTGCCAAAGCCACCGAAGTGAAGCATGATCCGTACGCAATAAGAAAGGCTTGTCGAGGTAGCATTGAAACTGCTTTACAGCATACACCACAGCTAGAAGTTCTTTTCTTGTCGTGGAATAGTTTTTCTCGCACTTTGTGAGAGACCTTCCACCAAATGCAACCGGATGCTCACTTCCGTTTACAATCTGCGATAAAACACAACCAACAGCTAAATTTGAGGCATCGGTATCAAGTATGAACTTTTTGTTATAATCCGGATAGCACAAAATAGGGTCGGAAACCAACTTGGACTTGAGATTACAAAAAGCAGCCTGACATACTTCAGACCAAACAAACTTCCGGTTAATTTGCTTGGTTAACTCGTATAGTGGAGATGCCAGTTTAGCAAAGTCCTTCACGAACTTTCGGTAGTATGATGCTAGGCCTAAGAATTGTCGGACTTCTCTAACCGTCCGAGGCTGGGGCCATTCCTTCACTGCCTTAACGTGATTAGGGTCACATTTTACACCATCTTTGGAAACCACATGTCCCAAGAATTTTACTTCCTGTTTAAAGATTTGGCATTTAATAGGTTTGAGAGTCAGTCCACTTGTAATTAGACGCCCTAAAACATTGTCAAGGCGGGATAAGTGCTCATCGAACGTTTTAGCATAAATTATGATATCGTCCAAATAAGCCAATGCCCCATTCCATTTGATACCGTTTAAGACGATGCGCATAAGGTGCTGAAACGTTGCAGGCGCGTTAGACAAACCAAATGGCATAACGTTGAACTGGAATAAGCCACGATGACATGTAAAAGCAGTCTTTTCTTTATCTTGATCGTCGACAGCAATTTGCCAGTATCCGGAGTTCAAATCTAAAGTGGAAAAATATTGACAACCCGACAATTAGTCTATGCTGTCATCCACACGCGGCAAAGGGTAGCTACATTTTCTAGTGCAGTTGTTAACAGCACGATAATCAATACAAAATCGTGTGGTTCCGTCTTTCTTTTTTACCAAAACGATTGGACTTGACCAAGGAGAGTCGGAGTGACTGATTACATCACGCTCTTGCATTTCGTCAATTAAATCATTTACTTTACGTTTATGAGTTTCTGAAATGCGCCTTGGCTGTTGCCTAATGGGTGCTGCTGTTCCAGTGTCAATCTTATGACTAACGCGATTCGTTCGGCCAATATGATTTGCGGACAAAGAAAACGCAGAAAATCGTTTCGATATTACCTCAGATAATCTCTTCAGTTCAGTTGCATTAAGTCCAAGGTTATCCACTTGTAATTCCTGTAACAGCTTTAAGACATCGTTGTCACGGACATTCATCATCTGTTTTTCGGTTTTGGACGAGATACAAATAGTAAAGCCATTACAATAAGTCAAATCTCCCTCTCCGAAAATGGGAAAAAGCTTAGCCACATTTACACCACGCGGCAACAATTTCTCAGAATTGGTAAAGTTAGCAATCCTTACTCGTACGTGACCACCTTCGACCGAGGTAACCATGCTGGAGGGGCAAACCTCGTATTTGTTCACAACGTCTTGATTGCCTTCGGCGTACACGTCACAGCGAGCAAGCTCCGTTTTCCACTGAACAGAACCCGTAACTTCAACTTCATGAAAGGAGGTATTTTTAACGGTTCTGTTATTTTAACATCACACACATGAGACAAACCTGGTCTCGGTAATAATGGAAGTGTACCAGCGCCCGCAGTCAGGGTCATGTGTTCGTAATTTACTATACAGCGATGTTCTTGCAAATAATCAAGACCATGTATACAGGAGTCCGCCAACTGTGGAGATACCAGCACCCGAAACGCTGCTTCAACCCCCGCTACTTTCACTCGAAGAGTTGTGATCCCATCCAGGTCGATCGGTTTACCATTGGCCCCCACAATTGTGTACATGCTTGGGCAAGATGACAGGGTGCAACCAGACAAGCGATTAAACAAGGAACGCGAAATTACAGTCACTGCAGCGCCAGTGTCAATTAAGGCAGGGGTCGGCAACCTTTTTTGCACCGCGGACGGTTTTTGAAAGTGAAATTTTATCGCGGACCGGTCTTAAAAAACTACAAATATTTAGCAATAAAAACACCTAAGTTAGTTTATCATTCCCGGGATACATGGGCAAAATGTTTTAAACCGTTCCACAGGAAAAGTTATACGGCCCGGTAACGAACTCCTCGCGGACCGGTACCGGGCCGCGGACCGGCGGTTGCCGACCACTGAATTAGGGCATACACTGGGTGGGAATTTAGGCTATTCACAGAATAGCGACGTAGTTCTTGCGATAACGTGTCAATTCGGTACACGTCTCGTGAGAACCTAGGTTGATTAGAAATTGGCTCGTCGGTACTCTGTCTCTGGAAATAAGAGGCTTGACCGGTATAGTGTCTTTCTCGGCAATTTGCCCGAATATGACCTGGCTTGCCACATTGAAAGCATACAGGTTTGCTATTTGTACGGTTCTTACTGACAATAGAACCAACCTGTTGCTTGAGGTCTTGAAGCTCAAGGCGCAATTCTCCAATCAGCTTCAGCAACGCAGTTTGGCTTGATAAAGACTGTTCATTGGACACAGCCGCACATACACCTGTATTCTTGGGACCTTCTGGAAAAGAATCAGATTGATCTAAAACAATTTTACAGGCTGCTGAAAAAGATGGTTTCTCTTTACAGAAGTTTTCTTTCATAATTTTGTCAGCTAAAAGACGATTTTTTAAACCTCGGGTTAGTGCCAAGTAACAAAGTTCTTCTCTCAAATCGTCATTATCCGGACATGCTGCTTGACCCAGCCTAAAAAGTTCCATAACAAACCTTCTGTCGGGTTCATCGAACGTCTGCGTTCTTACCAGCAAGTCTTGCTTCGCCTTGTTTCTGAAAGCAGTGCCGCCGGTCACTTTAGTTGCAAGCGCCTTCAAGTCCGTATAATCAGCACTGTACAGGTCACTGCCGTTGGCTTGCTTCATATCAAACATTACCTCTTCTGGCAAGCTTGCCAAAAGTGCGTGGCGCTTTGCCGCGTCGTTTGCATCCACGCTTTGGCAGAAACTTTCAAAGCTTGCCAGAAAACGTAAAAAGTTGCCACCTTTATCAAAACGCGGTGGTGGATAATAAAAGTTTGTGTAAAAATTCCTCTCCCTGCAACAACTGATACAGGTCCTGGCGTGGTCGCCAATTTTGTAACGCACCTTTTTAGTTCGGTGTAGACCTGCAGTTAAACAGTTGTTGCAAAGTTTATTTACAGTATAAAATCGGACATATAAAAGTTGACGGGTAAAACACCTCTGACCGTCATCACCACCAACCACGACTCACACGTGCATTCCCTGCCACGTCGAGTATCGCCACGTACAGAAAGAACACTGGGGGCGCCACAGAGCATATGTGACGTAATATTTATGTAACAAACACACCACAAACTCTGCTTCGTATAGTTAAACATGCTGTTAAGGTCTATAGCTAATCTTCAAGGAGTAAAAGCTCTTCCAAAGAACATATGTTTATTTGCTTTGTATCTTTTAATCCGAGTTTATAAAGCACTTTTTTATTGATGTGACACAAAACGTAAATAACTTTGTGACGCAAAAAAGCAAAGTTTTATTTGGGTAAAACTCTGATAACAATCAATCTACACTTATGATTTTACACTCAATTGTAAAAACAGATACAATGTGCTGTTGTGTCTTTAAATACTTTTTAACGACAGTTAATACTTGTCAGCTATTTACATCTGCAAGAAAGATCTTATCATTCATTGTACATTTCCGCGGAAATGGAACGTTTGTCGCGACAAGCGTGCACTGAATGGAACGTTTGACGTGACGAGCAAAACAACCACGGTCGGTAGATTCTCAATTATGATTTAACGTCGTTCTAAACCTTTGAATAAGGTTTTCGACAAGCAGACTTACATCTATTTATATTACCTTTTAATTGCTTGAACACTTGAAGTTTATTGGGAAAGTTATTTGGAAATATTGTGATAAATTGCCAGAAAGCAACTGTTTAATAAAATCGACAAAATTTTTATCAAAACTAAATACGAGTACAATTTGCAAACACTTCTGCCTTTGCATTTAGAACTGTCGCTCTTTAGCAACGATTTTATACTCCAGGGGAGTAAACACAGTACCATTGGCACCCTTCTCAATTTCGGGAAGGATGTTATCTTCTGGAAGAAACTCGAAGCATTGAACCATGGATATTAAGAAGAAGAACAGTTCAATTTTCGCTAGTTGCTCCCCAAGGCAATGTCGTGGACCAACCGAGAAAGGTATTACATAATTTGATTTGACGAAGTGACCGTCTGCATCCAAATGTCGTTCGGGTTTAAACTTTTCGGGTTCGTCCCACAAATTTGGATCGTTGTGGACTGCCCAAATATTGGGCACAACCTGCGTTGTAACAGCAAGGTTAGCAAGGCGATTATGATTCAGTCGCATCACAGATAAAATATCTTACAGTCGTTCCTTTCGGAATTTTAAATCCTTCCACCTCAACATCATTGGAGGTACAATGGGGCAAACTAAATGGAGCGAGGGTGCGAAAACGTTGGACTTCTTGAATGAAAGCGTAAGTGTAAGGCATGTTATCCTTCATTGACATCGATGGTTTTCCATCTTCACCTGCATGTCAAAATCGATTGTTGTCAGCAAAAATGTATATATTCAAATTGCAATATTCAAATTAAATAAAAACACCACGCACCAAGAACCGTAATGATTTCCTTGTACAGCTTATTTTGAGTTTCAGAGTAATGAATAAGACACAATAAAGTCCAGCGTAAAGTACTAGAAGTGGTTTCAGTTCCAGCTTCAAATAGATCCCTGATGTAGTGGAGAAGCTGCAACATCTGTTACATATTATAATTAGGTTTGTGCTTAAAAATGAGCTGTATAGTAAATATTTGCTTCATTTACAGTAAAAGTATCTTTTTTCTTGTGCATTTCGTCCAGAAAAGCGTCAATGAAATCTCGCATTTCGTCTTTTTGGAAAGTCGTTTCATGTTGCTTTACTTCTTTTTCAAACTCATCTGTACAAGCCGTTGGTTTCATATTGTAAGTATAGAGCAAGACACATTCATAAGTTATATGTTTATTTACCGATGAGGTAGTTTACATCGTGTCTGAGTTCCCTAACCATTCCAGAACCTGGAGGCACGTATTGTAACCATGGCATAAAAGCAAGCAAACTGAACATCACTGTCTTTTTCGGATTGTTGAACCTTTAACAAAAATTAGTACTGTCTGAGTTTAAATAGACGTACTAATCTTCCGTGGATTAATCATATTTTTTTCAATTAAAAAAATTTTTCCAACCAAACCCACCATTTATCCAATTCTTGCAGAAGTCCGGTGAACCAAGGATCGCCATAATCAAAACGTCGGCCAAATACAACTCCGCAAATCACGTTGGAAACTGTGTTTGCCACTGTCCTCTGTGATATAAAATACGTTTTTAACAAACATCTTCCGGGTGTATCTTAAAATTCACAAACAAATATCAGAAATTTAAAATTTGCTTTATTCAAATTCACTTGTAAAAGAGTGTTTAAATTGCATGTATGTCTTACATTAATTGAAAACGGCTTTCCGTTTTGTTTCCGAATTTCCTCGTTCATGAAAGCAGCCTCTTCCAACACACGCTCTTCCATGCCCTTCTTACCCATACCAAATCTAAGGAAAGCAAATAAATAGTTGCCTGAACAAATAAAACGACTAAGTTTTTTGTGCATTTACCCTCGAAGAGTCATTAGGCCAAACTTTCGTTGCAATTTCCAAGATTTGCCATAATCGAGCAAGGCAAGTCCGTGACCCGAGGCGAGGTCTTCGAACAATGGAATAGATGGTCGCCCTGAGAAGGATTCACCTTCACGTACCAAAGCCTGAAAATAATTATAACTTGTTTCAAATAAATATAATGCTTATTTCGGGCGAGCTCCTTACCTGTTGAATAGCTTCATAATCGTTTAAAACTATCCAATCTTGACGGCCAAACCGGGCCGACATGATTGAGCCATATATTCGTTTCCACTTCGCTACAGTTCGCTCCGGATAAGAACCGAGAAATGGAATAATCCCCACCAGGGGAAGTCCCCGTGGGCCAGGTGGAAATTTACTTGGTCTGCGATACCAATAGTAAATGCCCAGCACTACAGCAACGCACACGGACAAAGACGTTAAATTGCAGCAATCAATCATTTTGTTAGATTTGTATCAATGGATCTGTCATGAAAGGCAAGATAAAAAGATGACTTGGGCTAACATGACACAAAGTCACACCCACAAAGTAGATTGTCAAACGCCTTTATTTCAAGTCAATAAGTAGAACAACAAAACTTTTATCGTATAAGCGGTTGTAATTGGTCACAAAATGGCACAGAACGTCTGGTGGTCAATAACATAGCACCCTGAATATGTTTAGAACATCGACAAGACTTCTAACACTCCTAACGTTTCGCTAAACGTAAACAATGCCACGGATTAGTATATTAAGCAAAAATTTTTGCAATCCTTGTTTGTTAAACTAACTTGGACTTCTGGTTGTATTGGTAACGCCTAGTTTTAAGATAGAGCGGCTTAAACTGTACTGCTTAGGTTTCTGAAGCATTAAACTTGTCTGCTGGTCGCAATGACAAACGTTCGGAGAAAATTGCCATTCTGTCTGAATGCTTCAAAAATACCGGCTTATATGAGGTGCGTGTAGCGTCGGTCACGGGATTACCCAAACACTTCAGCCAGATTCGGTCACGTTTTCAGCAGACAGCCCTCATGCATAACAAGGGGCGTATTGTGGGCGTCGTCATCCGGTTGTTTACAAAACAGTGCTGTTTTCGATTTTGAAGTTGATTAGGTTTCTCCTTAATTAAACTTAGAAATGATTCACTTCGAACTGATTTTAGGTTTGTGTTTGCAATGTTGTTTTGTATTTAACTGTGTTCAATAACTTACCAAGTACAGATTAAACTAATAAATAAGCAAAATTAGCGGGTTTGGCTATAAACCAACGTTAATATTTATTGAATTAAAGCGTACATGCAAACATTCCAATACATTCAAATTTAATTGCGCAACTGTTACGCAATCAAAACTCCAACACCGAAAACATTACGCGATTGTTGTAACGTCATTTTTTCCAGCGTGTTACAAAACACTACCATTCTGGTCGTCATATTCGGTCATACAAAATCCCTAGACCACACAACACGTCATGAGTGATGACGTTATAGGATTCATTTCATGGCGGAAGTGATGAAATTTTTTGACACATGGTCATGTGATTGTCATTAATCCAAAACAGCAGTTTTTACCGTTGTATCAATATACTGCGTAGTCAAGTAGTTTTTTTGAGTAATGGTGCATTAAAGTAAAATTACACTTTTAGACTATAGTCATACCAAATGTTACTATAAAATTAATTATGTTCTGGAGCTCCGGTTTGTCGGGTGAACTGGCCCGATAACCATGTTGCCAGTCAGTTATGTTTATGTCACTACAACGCAACCCCATAACTATTCACCCAACTGTCGTGTTTTAATTTATGTGGTGAATTTGTCCACAAGCTTGCATACCTATTATCTGTAGTTGGCCCTTGGGTATAGCATGCTTAAAGTCCTTGTTTTGTAAAAGAGGGGTTTTTGTAAAAGTGTCTCCCGTAAACACGATAAATTATAGGCCTACATTAGATTGTTTGTGTAGTACAACTTGTACTGCACAAGCATAACTATCATTTCTTTTGCTTAAACCAACTAACTTATAAATAGTCACCAAAAAGTGATGACAGTCATATATGTTGCCCGGTCAGGCGCAATTTTTGTTTATTTAGATTATTTAACCATAATTAAAACATTTGTTTTTCCAAATGAATAAATAATGTAGAGTGAAGTGATGGCATCTTTCGGAAATTACTACATTCACGTAAGTTTTGTAGAAGTTTTTATTTTACAACTATCTTTAAATCTAAGGCTTATGTGTGTTTGTTTTGCATAGATTTCTGTTGGCATATTGCACACTTTAATAAGTCTTTATTGTGTCTGGCTTAAATGCAAAACCCCTAATGATGGCTGCTAAGTCGTATTTACTGATGAAATATTTAGCGTTAAAACCATGACAATCAAACTACATCAAATTTTTTCAATTGATTAGTAGTTTTATTTGCCACATGTTACAAAAACACGGGGTTTTGGATTTCTATGTAAGTTTATTTTATTTGTAGAACCAATAACTGTTAAAAAGCAAATAAAAAAATCGTCAGTAGAAAACCGAACTGTTTCCTCGTTCAGCTATGAAATCGTTGTTTAGGGGTCCGCTGAAGCGCCATATAAACGACACATCATGCTTGTAAACAAACGTATAGCATTTGTTTGAGTGACGAATCACGTTTGCAAACTTTGTAAAGGTAAAATGTTAGATTAGTTTATGCACAACCAATCCAACATGGTAAATAGTTTAAAACGCGTGACCGCTACAAATATGATGGCGCTTAAGAGATTATCTGTATTCTATTATGCATTCGGTGACAGTATAGAATTATGTGGCGGTAGGTCCATGATATGCAATGAAATATAAATATGACAATTACATTGCAAATGTTGAAAAATTCTTTAACACATCAAGGCTGGTTATGGTTGGCAGGCAAGATTACAGTACGTAATTGGCAGTCAAACTATACAATACGGAGGAATGACGCACTTAAAGGAACTGGTGTTCAGTCGTGCTTAATGTGATTCTTATGTTTTTGGCAATATATCCACACTTTAGGAAATATTCAGCAAAACGTAAAAGCTCGCGAACGAAAAACACATGTATTATTATCGGCCGTGTAATTTGGAACATAAGTTTGTAAAAGTATTTTTTGCAATGTTCTTTTCTCGTTTTTCGTTTTTATTAAAGGTTGTATTCCTGTGTGAAATATTTAACGACTACATGATTGGTGGGGCTATTGAAAACCATATGTAGACAGCCATTACCTATATAATGAACAATGAAACATACAATCCAATTCTGACTCTTTGGCGTCTTAGGCATTCGATATATTGATCTGAAAAGTGTTGTTTTTATTAAAATTGAAGATTGTTAAACGTTTGAAATGAAACCTCCAAGGTGCAAAAATTTTGGTCAAATGGTAACAAACGATTTCAGGTATTGCCTAAAAAGAAAAATCGTTGTCACTAGGCAAATATTTCGTTTAATTTTAGAATTTTGAAAACACTGACATGTTGTTGACACTGACATGCGGCTACGTAGCCCAAGCTTACTGTGAGGTCTCCTCGCACCCATTTGGTTTAACATCTAATAAACTCACATCAGATATTTGTTAATACCGATAAAGCACTGGCGGTTTAGATTAATATTAGCATTAAAATTTACCTTTTGGTTCCCAACCTTTAAACTTAGTTCTGAACCCTGTAAGCAATGTACAAACCAGCAAAGAAATTGAACTGCCTGATTTATATCACTTATTGAATAATGTCTTAAAGCAGGGGTGGGCAACCTTTTTTACTGTGGGGCCAATTACAATTGTCAAAAATAGATCGCGGGCCGCACCTGTGTGTAACACAAGGTGATTTTACTTCGTTGCTCACCAAATATGCTTAAATATAAGTATAATTCGCATTTAATTCTAGCCACATTTTGCCAGGTCGCAGAAAACTAGCATCAGGCGCATTAATCTGCTTAAAATAACATATAATTGGTCTCGTCTCGTTTGCCGGTACATTCGAACTCTAAGCGTCTCTGCGGGCCGCACAACCTTTATTTAAGGGCCGCATTTGGCCCGCGGGCCGCAGGTTGCCCACCCCTGTCTTAAAGTGATAGATCTTTGTTCACACCTTTGTCGGTTTTTGGTTGATTCTCTTTAGTTGAAACAATTTGTGTTCTATGAGCTCAAATGTGTGCTTGATATAAATAACTGACATTGAGTGTAATCCGTTAACTTAGATCAAAATAAGCTGTCACTACGTCACCATGACTTTTTGGACTTTATCGCGGGTGTCACCAGAGAGCTCAATGTTTTAGAGAAATTATCAAAAACGCCCAATAATTTGGAAGGTATAAATAAGTAATATCGAACCCCAGAAATATGACAAATACTTGGAGATGAGTGGTAGAATAAGTCGCACATCTGCTGCAACAGGGGTCGGTAACCTTTTCGGCAACGCGTGCCAATTTACTTGTTTTTTCCATGTATTAATGACCTCGCGTGCCAACGTTTTTCTGAATAATAATGGTTCGTGCCAGCAGATATCAATAATAAACAGAAAGCAGAGTGTTTTGTGCATGTAAGCTGAATTGTACGACAATGACATTATAAAAGCTGAAAACAAGCAGTGTAACAGGTTTGTTGTTACTTCAATATAAACACGCAAATTGGTTGGCGTGCACGCGTGCATGCCAGGGGTTGCCGACCCCTGTGCTACAGGAACCTTATATTTGGACAAGTCGATTTGTCGTAACATTTTTTTTTAAATTACTTGTTTTGTTCTTGCTATCGCCACAGCCGGGACTGTTTGCTATTATCGAATATTTCTGACAATGCGCAATAAGCATGTCCACCGAGTGCCTTTTTTTAATGCAAAGCCATAAAACTAGAACTCAATTTAACTATTAGGTTCTATTCGATTTCCAAGTCAAAAATCAAATCAGGACCAAAAATTGCACTGACTTTTCATTGAGGAAAAACTGGAACAATATCTTTTCCGATAATAAACGAAATTTATTTACTCGCTGACTGCTTTTGTGCGTAACAAGGAAATGAATTGCGGAGATAAAGCGCTTAAGAATCAAAAAGTATAATGGTAGTCTTTTCCGGAGTCTTAATCGGTGCCAAACTAGCTTGGCATTATCTACGTGAAAGATTGATTTCGTGGAATACCCTCCCCTTGCCATGCATGCCTTGTCTAAGGATGTGGGAAAAAGCGTAACGTTCGGACTATAACGCCGTATCTGCAAGTCGAAGAAAATCTTTTAAACGCTTGTTATGACAAAAGGGCAAGTTTACACTCAAACAGTGAACTGTTTTTACGCTTTGTATAGCTGTAAAAAGCATGTCAGTAGTTCGGTTTTATAACACATTTGTCCCTTTCGCTGCGACAAATCGCTGTTTTATTCCACGCGCATACGGTTTTAAAGCATTCTCGTTTTACAATATTTAATATGGCGCTCCCTTTTTGCAGTTTTATTCCTAATAATGCTGGAAAAGCAAATGACACATTCCTTTTACCTGGAATTAGTTTTAATCACAGGTTTTAACACCAGAAGGTTAATTTGTTTATCTTTGGTAACTTCTCATACCCCATCTACCCTGAAGGAAATTTTCCTTTGGAGGTGCAGTCGGGCGCTGGACACCGACATTTCCGGTTCTGCTGGAATCTAAAGACAAAGGTGACAAACGTTTAAATATGCTCATAAACTGTTGTTGACAATTATATTCTGCTAAGTGGTCAAAACACCGTCGATTACGAAACCAACTTTTTATACCCGGTTGCTGGGGTTCGGGGATTACCATTGAAACTTTTGCAGATACTGTTTTTGGTTGCGTGATTGCCACTAATGGGTGGGCCTCAGCATTCTCTGGTCGTTCGATGAAATCTAAACATTTGACACGAAATCGTTGACCTTTGTGTAAAATGTTTTTGCTTGATACTGGTAAACACGTTTTATTCAAAACCTTGCACAAAAAAGCTAATTTTTATCTTGTCTAGGGCGTGGTAATTGTGTTTCAGCATGCAGAAAAAGAGTTGACCAACGAAAATAAATTGGTTAATAAAAAAAAAATAAAGATTGTAAACCTAGTTTAAGCCAGGTACAAGTTTGAAACAAGTCGCTCTAGGTTTAACGTGATTAGTGATTTACTTAGTTGCTGTACTATTAGTGATTTACTTAGTGGTGATGTAATGCTGACTAACTTTCGGGCCTGTAAATTAGGGGGGTTTCCGTATCGCGTGAGACCTAAACGAACTTGAATGAATACTTAAACGTCTATGTATGCAGTACATATTTTTCCCTATAGATTCGTATATTTCCCGAGCTCACTAAGGCTTAGAAGTACTTAGAAGTGAGTGTCCGAAAGAAATGCTTAGCGATTGCATGCATAAAAGGCATTTTGTGTCCAATATTTTCGTGTGGTATTCTCTGACTCTTTACATTCTATTATAAACACAGATCCCTACACGTGCTTTTTATTTATGTTTGGTTTTTCTGGTTTATGAGCTATGCCAATACAGATATCCTTACATTTAATATCTCATACAGATCAAAATTGATAAATTAATATTGACAGAAATGGATTTTATGTTTGTAAGTTAAACTTTTTTGTTTCATGCAGTTTTTCACACCCGAATGCTGGCGTTTTGAAACTTATCCATATGATGTAGTCGATTGTATGATTTCATTCTGCAGACTACTCACTGCATGAGTATGTTGAGAAAAAGGAGGATCTTGTCTTGTGTGCCTGCTTATGTTTCGCTTGTTCATTCCTTGGTGTTATTAGGTGCGACGGGCACTAAACATTTTGGTATTAAGTATGCGAAAACGCTTTTTAGTTTTAATGTTTGGTTGGCAATTTTACCAGTAAAACTTCTGGTCCGGGTTGAAAAGTAATAAAGAGGCACGCGTTGACTTTCGCTGACTTGCGGCTGATCGTTCAAATTCATTTGCATCAAAGTCTTTCCAACTTGTGAAAGTAACTGGGTAGGTTTTTGTTTTTTTAGCAGGGAATTTAAAGCATCCCTTATCTCAGTCATTGTGGGACGTTTTGCAGGATTTTGATCCCAGCATCTCTTCATCAGTAATTGAAGTTGTTCTACAGTTTCTCGATCTTCCCCAACCAAAGTTTGCATCCAGTCAAACAATTCCTGACAGTCGGGTCTTTTTCCTCTCTTGATTTGATTGAATAACTCTCTTTGCTCTTCCTTAACTAGAGGTGGATAGGGAGCTTGACGAGCAAGTGCCCAGTAGGTTATCATGGAAAAAGCGTAAACGTCATGTTCCCTTCTGGGTTTCGTGGTAAGGTTCCTCAGTTTTTCTGGAGCAGTGTAGTAGGGAGTGTATTGGGGTCTAGCTTTCTTGCATCGTGCCGAAAAATCCACAGTTGCAGGAACACTATAAGTTGCCAGTTCAAGTCGCCTACTTTGCAATACAGTTCTTCAGTAAGCATAACGTTGTCGGGCTTCAAATCCTGATGAATCAAACGTTTGTCCGGTAAATTGTGGCAACATGCCATTATCGATGCAATTTCGTATAATAAACGAACACGCACAGCATCGTCTAGTTCTTTGGAGGTATCCAGAAGTATTTTTTTGAGATTCCCGCCTTTGCAGTATTCCATTACAATTCCCATTGCAAACGACCATTTGACGTAGCCAAGAATTTGGACAACATTTTCATGATTTGCTTCCCGCAAGTGTTCCATTTCTACCTTGAATCTTTAAAAAAGGCCGTTTATGAATGCGGCTACGATGGTTAATGCATGTAAAAAATACAACTTACGTCTTTACAGCCAATGACTCCTCGCGTGTTACATCATCAACCTTAAACACTTTAATAGCAACTTCTTTCTTTAAATCATTGTGATATCCAAATATAACATCGCCGAAACCTCCTCCACCCGCCACAAATGCGCCCAGGTTGCACGTGATGTCACCACAGTCCAACTCTCGTTACTGTGTTTCACAAAACGCTCATAGTTTGTCTTACACACGCACTGGGCAACATGAGTATCAATGGGGTCTAAACAATTCTATTTTAAAGCTATGACATTTGAACAGGTTTATTTCTTGATTTCTACATAGTAGTTTTTCGTAATTGGAAAGTCTATGGTTCTAGTAACCCTTCGCCTTCCGAGTTTGCTAAATACAGGAAAATTGCTCCAACCCAAAAGGTTAGCTCATATTTACAAAAAGAAACGTTGCAACATAATTTTACAAAAGAACGTTACAACATTAGTAACGTAACAACTTAACAAAAAGCATAAAAAAATCAACTGACATTTCTGACCACTGCAGTCGCTTGCAGCAAAATTTTACTAATAAAATCACCTAAGTAAGCCTGCACTTAAGGTTTTGCTGCATACTTCCTGGTGTGAATCAACCAGTTCGAATCGAAAGCTATTAATTATTGCCCTCCGTTTCCTTCAACTTTGAAGTTCAAAGATACGAAAGTGCTAAGCAACGTATTGTAAATTATTTTTGCTCGTATGACGCACAGACTAAAGAATTTTTAAACTCAATTGAATAATTGCTTGTGGTTTGATCAGCCTAAATTTAAGTTAAGTAGAGTTTCGTTTGCTTAATGAAACACAACTGCACTAAAAATATCGCCAAGCCGGAAAAGGCAGTGCAACGTCACAACGTTATAAAACTAGTGGAAGATGTTATTAGTGAAAGTTGTACACTTCTTACAAGCGGGACCAGGTTTAAATATAACCATAAACTGATTTTCTTTGGGTCGACTACATTTCCTGTACACAACAAAAACTTCGACTAGAGGTTGGTTCGAAAACTCAGCTTTAGCTGTTTGTTGTCCCAGTTTTTTTCTTAAACTTTTTTCTGTACCGCCCCTCTTAAGAACTTAATAAACCGTTCCATTAGAAAAACAACAGCTTGTAATAAACCTATTTACGTCCACATTTTTATTTACAGCTACATTTAAGCAAATCGCTTATGTCTATCGTTTGAAAGCGTCAGGAGCGCAGATTTGTTTTCGCTTTTTTGCCAACTTCAAGGGGAGCTGCGGTTGCATTCATTTAATATTTGACGTCCATGTTTAATATTATGACAGCGTTTCTCGTTATTTTCCACATGGATTAGCCAGTTGTTTTACTTAGGAACTTTATAAAATTATTGTTGTAAGTTAATTCTTGTAAAATTCGGGTAATTTGCTCAAGAAGCTTGCCCTTTTATTGTCAAACTAAATGCCTAAAACCTACATTTAAACAAATTTGCGGTTGAACTTGACTTCTATTGCGATCATGGTAAGAACATAAGACCATATATCTAGGTTTTTTTAAGTTTGCAGGCTTTCTTAGTGACTGTAGTTCTTAAACTGTTGACGTCACCGCAAAATCCACGCGCTTGCTCTCCTTTGCCCTCCAGTGACAACAAACCGCTTTTTCAAACTCCACAGTAAAAACTTGACATTCGTACAGGCAATACTTAATCTACTAAATCTTATTTAACGATTAAAGAAACACTGAATGGCTCGCTTTTCATGTTTGATTAAACTCCCTTTCCTGTTTTAAGGTAAAAACGTAATAAAATAATTGTATTTTAGCTACATAACAATGAAACGTTTTCATATCGTTTTCGTAAAAAACGCCATACACAATACATTAACTCGAAAAAAATGAACACGCGTTGTAGAGCTGGAGTCAAAGTCACTAAGAATGTCATTTAGAATAAACAACAGTACCTAATAAAATAAACATTTGCTTTTTTACCTCTTTCAATGAAGTGTTTTTTATGCTTTACTGATTCTTTGCTGCACCTTAACATTCAAAGGAAAAGAAGCGAAGCAGGGTCTCTCATCAATCTCAGGTAACGTATTTCTACCAGGAGCAGGACTAAACTTATGTTTTGCAGCATAACAACAAGAAACAGGAAAACTTCCATCCTAGACAAATGCTCACACCAGGCAGTCACATCTAGGGACCAAATGAAAACGCGATTACATAGTTTAATTAGAGAAATCTTACCTCGCGTTCGAGGTAAACGCGTTTTTATTTCAATCGCAAAAATAGTTCTGCACTCCATTGATTAGTCGGTCACTTAAACAGTAAATAATACTAAAATTGTAGCCAACGTTAACGATATTATGGTTATCCTTAAGCAAGGATGCTTTACGACGATCCGCTGTAACTACAAAGAAATAATATACGACCGAATAAATATGTCCCACATGTTTCACAAATGTCCTACGTGTTGAAAACTATCTTTCATTTGCAATAATGTTGTATTTCAGGGGTGAAAACACTATACTAATGCATCCTTTGTCAATATCGGGAAGATTATCATTTTCTGAAAGGAACTCAAACTTTTGAACCATTGAAGTCAGCAATAAGAACAATTCAATCTTTGCCAGTTGTTCTCCCAAGCAATAACGTGGACCAACCGAGTAAGGCATGATGTAGTTGGATTTGATAAAGTTACCGTCCGCATCCAAATGTCGTTCTGGTTTGAATTTTTCCCGTTCGTCCCACAAGTTCGGATCGTTGTGAACTGCCCAGAAGTTACTTACAACCTGATTTTTATGTAGATTTTAAAACACAAAGGTACATTTAGGCGTATCACATAAAACTAATCTCACGGTGGTTTCCGTAGGAATACAAAATCCTGCCACCTCGACGTCTTTGGTGGTACAATGCGGCAAACCTAATGGAGATACGGTGCGAAAACGTTGGACTTCGTGAATGAAAGCGGATGTGTAAGGCATTTCATCTTTTATTGACATCGATGGAAGGCCATCTTCGCCTACATATGAAAGGTGTGGTATTTTGACTAAAAACGTGTTTTTAGTCTACAACATTTTACTTACCAATAACATTTAACGTCTCTTTGTACAACTTTGCCTGTGTGTCTGGGTAGTGAATAAGGCAAAGTAAGGCCCAGCGCAAAGTACCAGCGATTGTTTCAGTTCCGGCTTCAAACAGATCGCTTATGTAATGAACAAGCTGTAAAGACTGTTGCACACAAAAAAGTCTGATTGCGAAAACAGTATAGGTTGTGTAGTATTTACAAAAGGTTCCTAAACTAACTTACAGAAAATGTTTCTTTTTCCTGGTGCATCTCGACAAGAAAGGCGTCAATAAAATCTCGTATGTCGTTGTTTTGGAAAGTCGATTCGTGTTGATTTATCTCTTTCTGAAACTGATCTACGCAAGAGGTTTGAATTTTAATCTCAAGGAACAAACATAAAAAAGCCAATTTACCAAGCATGTGGGTTTTGTCGTCTTTGAGTTCCTTCATAATTCCCTTAACCGGAGGCACGTGCTGTAACCAAGGAACGAGAAAAAGTGTAGCCAAAATGTTAGTATTTTTCGGGTCGGCGTACCTGTAATGTATACAGAACTAAGTTTATAAATATTTAATAAACTTAAGGTAAATCTACAGAACAGCACGATATTTTGTCAATTATTGTTGCAAAACACTGTTGAGTACTTTCTTGCACGAACCACTTATCTAACTTTTGGTGGAGTCCGGTGAACCACGGATCGTCATAATCAAAACGTCGACCGAATACAACTCCACATATCACGTTGGAGATCGTGTTCGTTAAAATTCCCTGTCAACAAGGTTCAATAGTAACTAAAACCACATTTTCTTCAACTTTAAGCAAATAACAATAATCAGTTATCTAATAATACGACTGCTCCTGTCCAAAGCCTCTGTAATGTCAGTTTGAAAACAACTTCTCACTAAAAATAAGATTTTTTGGGTTTTTGAACAATTTTACGTCAAACATTTTAAACTGATTGTTGAGCTTTTTTCGACACCCTCTAAAACCACTAACCTTTTTTCACACACCCTGTAGTAGTTTCTACAAAGTTACTAATACCCAACATTCCGCTATACGAATATACAAACTTGCAAATGTAGCATAATTGTAAATGTAGCAAATGTTGTACTGCTCGGATTAACTGCTACCTATAATCATAGTAGACTTTTGAAATGATACGTACATGAATCGAAAATGAATTTCCAGTCTGTTTCCGAATTTCTTCGTTCATATGATAAGCCTCCTCTAATACACGTTTTTCCATGCCTTTCTTACCAAGGCCGAATCTGTAAAGAGTACCAGCTGTTTTAGCGAATTAAAAATATTCAGTTTTGCTAACACCTACCCACGAAGAGTCATCAGGCCAAACTTTCGTTGCAGTTTCCATTTCTTTCCATAATCAAGAAAACCAATTCCATGTCCCTGAGTTAATTCACGAGACACAGGAATATTAGGTCGCCCCGAGAATGATTCACCTTCGCGAACATAAGTCTGCAGAAAAGTTTTTTACCAAGTTGAGTAAAACTGTACTTTAGCCCTGTACCTTTTGTATGGCCTCGTAGTCGTTCAGAACAATCCAATCTTGTCGACCGAAACGAGCCGACATAATTGAGCCGTAAACAGTTTTCCATTTTGCCAGATTTTTTTCGGGATTAGCATATAGATAAGGAAGTATACCAACTAAGGGAAATCCCCTCGGGCCGGGTGGAAATTTCTTGGGTCTACGATACCAGTAGTAAATACCCAGAACTAGGGCAATGCACGCGGATAAAGCTGTCAAGTTGCCGCATTCCAACATTATGGCATTCCCTTTGCTGTACTGTTTTTCAAATTTAACACAGAACATACAGCGTATAAAAGAGGCTGCCGATTTTTTTTCTGATTTTAATGCTTTATGTAAACTTACCGCCCTAATCTAAATTACTTCCTATTATTCAAAAAGAAAATAAACACAACGAATAGCATTTCAAAAAATAAATATTGTACATCCTACATTGCATTAAACTCAAAACGCAAGTTTTAATCTTTTCTGCATGTAAAGGAACTTACTTCAAGTAAACTGGGTTAATAGTGCCTATTAGTAATGCCGACGATGTGTTCAATCTCTGTTGGTGTTATTATTCTGATGCGTAAGAGAGCACTCTGTCGTGTTATTACTCTGCCTTTCTTTTCACACATATAAACCCTTACTACAGTAAGGGACCGGAAACTAAAAACACGTCGAAGACAGGAAGGAAACAACAGTAATTTCATGGTTTTTAAACTGCATAATAATGTTGACAGTAAGGTATTGTACCATTTAGGTCACATATTCTCTCAGACACATTCACATAAATGGTTGTCGACTTTTTCTTTCATGAACCACTAAGCCAATTTTATAATCCAATAAATGTATTACTGTTAGTTTTTACTATTATATTGAAACAAACTAATTAGTTCAGCTTGTACATCTCTAAAACTGTTTTTTTGAACAAAATCTAGTAGGTGACTTCAGTATTATTGTTTAAGCCAGCCAAACAATGCGCATCGGAAACTTATTTAAACATGGGAAACATTTACTTGTGTGTTTAAGGAAATGCTTGTTTTGTAGCTAAGATATGACAAAAGAAAGAATTTCGTAATTTGACAACGAAAACAGGCAAACCAAGTATTTTAAATGTGCCATCTCAAAGAAAGGGGATATACTAATATGTTTTTTTTAAATCCTTTGATGTTAAAAGTGTCATAAATCAGAGATCGCAGGTTTTTACTCCCGAAATATAGATTTGCTTTGAAATGAAATAGTGAAGATAATTTAAAATTAAATTTGTTATCTTTAAAATCTGTCAGGTGTAAACAAATATAATAGTTTGTTTTAATTTTACATTTTTTTTTCTTTGTCGATGACTTTGCATTGAAAAGGTGATAACTCAACCTTTGTCAATTTCAGAAACATTTCCGACTTCTTGAAAAACTCAAATTTTGAATCATCGACGTCAAGAATAAAAACAATTCAATCTTTGCCAAACAATGAAACGACCGAGAGCGGTATGACGTGGTTTGGTTACACAAAGTAACCGTCTGCATTCAAATGACGCTCTGGAGTAAACATTTCCGGTTCGTGCCACAAGTTTGAATCGTTGTAAACTGCCCAAATGTTTGATATAACCTGCGTTTATTAAGCAAATTTGTACGCGTATTCATTTTCGTCGGTTCACTTGTACAACGAATCTTACACTGGTTCCCTTTGGAATGCTAAATCCTGCCACTTTAACATCCCTGATATGGGGTAAACTTAAAGAAACTAAAGTCCGAAAAGGTTGAACTTCATGCATAAAAGCGGATGTGTAGGGCATTTTATTCTTTAACGACATCTATGTAACGCCATGGAACTTAAAGATTGGTTGATATTACTAAAAAAAGTTTAAATTACGCTAAAACCTTTAAAAAACGTAGAAAGAACATTTTTAGTGTATAATTTCCTCTGTGTGTCTGCTGGGTAGTGAATAAGACAAAGTATGGTCCAATAGTTTCAGTTCCAGCTTTAAACAGATCCCTGGTGTAGTGAAGAAACGGATCCCTGGTATATACAAAAAACATTTTATTTTTAATATGCTTAGAAACTGTAGATAGTTCCAAAGTTGCAGTAAATGTTTTATTTTTCTGATGCATCTCTTCAAAAATAGCATCAATAAAATCTCGTTTGTTAGTTTTTTGAAATGTAGAGTCGTACTGTATCACTCCCTTTTAGAACTCATTTGTACAAACGGTATTATGAATATTAGCAACACACTTTTAGCTTACCTACTGACCAATTACACCGGTGACGTAGTACTTAATATCAAAATGCTCGAAGCTGGAGGCACGTATTGTAACCAAGGAAACAGAATAAGTAAACCGACGAGGTTATTAATATCCGTTGGTACGTTGAGCCTACGTTGAAAGAAATCTGTTTTAACGTCGGGCGAATACAACTCCAAATATCACATTTGAAACTGTTTTCGTTTGAATTTGCTGCGATAAAACTCTTCTTTCAACGTACACGAAAGTTAATTTTTTTTCTGGTAGGTATGACTATATATCCAGTGCTACATAAACATTACATTAAAATGTACATCAATTGAAAACGATTTTTGATTTCGTTTCCTAATTTCCGGGTTCTTGAAATCAGACCCCTCCAACACACGTGCTTCCATACTTTTTTACCATACCGAACCTAATTACTGCCAATACAATTAAGTTACTTAAATCAAGTTTCTTCTGGAGTAAAAACCCCGGGAGAGTCATTAAGCCAATATTTAGTTGCAACTAATAACCATTGGTCGTGCAATGGTGTGAAATTACATGGCCTTCTTCTGATTTAGAATCTTACAACTGCCTAAAAGCCAAGCAAGCACAATTTTGGCAGACTTAAGATCCAGCAAAGTAAATAAAATTAGTCTATTTGTATCTTGCTAATTATTTTAAATATGTATGTTTTCGTGTTTGGTAAATTCTGAATTAAATCTCTTTTGGGTATATAACAAGAATTGGTGTCAAACTTAAACTAAAAGCATAAACGAGACGAGACCTAACTGTGTGTTTTGAATTTATTTCAAGTATATTAGCTTAATAACCATCCATTACTTTTTTGCTCAAAGTAAAAAGGTTTTTGATTGGGGGTGATACTTAGTTTAGTCATGCAGATGGCATATCACGCACACAGCGCTTGCGAACTTACTGATTAATGCACACAGTTTTGTCTGGAAAAAGGTTTCTTTAGCAAGCTGCACAAATCTTAATTTTGGTTAAAAGTTTAATAAATTGATGGAAACAACGAAAGAAAACTCACCAGCGCACATATATGTTCTATATTTTAAAAATTCAAGCAAAAACATCTTAATAAAGTGTTACTGGAATACCAGAAGACCGACTGTATATTCCTTTGTGAAAAATAGTCAATATGTGCTTCAAGCTTGAAAATAAGAATTATTCCTATGAACTGAGACAAGGTATTTCATACTTCGAAAATAAAAACAGCAAACAAAGTAACATAATGCATAAAAGTGTCATAGATCGGAGGTTTTCAACCGCAACTACTCTTATTTGCTGTTAGTAAATACATTTTATAAATCAAATTTTGAAGTATGTGGGATAATAGGGTTAACGAACTTGGGAGTAAATTTAATTTTCAAAATCTGCAAACAGACAAATGTTAGAAAAATGTTAAATCTTTGACTTTCATGTTTGTTTAAATCTATCTTTCCTTTGCAATAACTTTGTATTTCAGAGGTGAAAAGACAAGACTATTGCAGCCTTTGTCAATTTCGAGAAGAGTGTTATCTCCTGGAAAACACTCAAACTTTTGAACCAATGACGTCACGAACAAAAACAGTTCAATCTTTGCCAGTTGTTCTCCCAAGCAATGACGTGGACCAAGCGAGAACGGTATGACGTGATTTGATTTGACGAAGTGACCATCTGCCTCTAAATGTCGTTCCGGTTTAAATTTTTCTGGTTCGTGCCACAAGTTAGGATCGTTGTGGACTGCCCAAATGTTTGGTACAACCTGCGTAATCAAGCAAAATTAGCAACCCAAAAACATATATGTCTTTCCACAGATAAAGCAAAATACCGTGGTTCTTTTCGGAATTTTGAATCCTGCTGTTTCAACATCTGTGGTTGTAAAATGTGGTAAAGATAAAGGAACTATGGTGCGTTGAACTTTATGAATAAAAGCAGATGTGTAAGGCATTTTATCTTTCATACATTAGATCAGGGACGGGCAACTTCTCCAGTCGGCGGGCCTGATATGGGAAAATGAAGTACTTGGCGGGCCGGATTCCTGAATCAATACATTAATCGCGCATTTATCCAGTGATTTAAAACGCATTTTGGACCTAATAAACCAAATACAATCAAGAACTTCACAATTACAATACAGTCCAAACAATCTAACTGATATTATAAAATTATTCACCACAGCAAATTTAATGCATACACAACAGACTTAGATACTGCTGAAATACTAACTAGGCTACACGTGTGGAAACAAAGGAAACCGTGAAAGCAGGCCACACACAAGGTTGGCAGTTATGTCGTAACAATGGATTTATGATGCAATGGTACGGCGGGAAAGTTTTTTGCTATTGGGGAGCGTTACTGTTCGTTACAACTATAATTTGACATAGTAAGCAAGTAGTGGGGATTGCGGCAGACTGTGGCTGCGGGCCACATTATCATGTAAGACCAGAAACTGTCTGTGGGCCGCTCAAAATCCCGTCGCGGGCCGTATGTTGCCCGCCATTGCATTAGATGGTTAAGATTTACAATAAAAAAGAGATAACGCCTCGGCCTCAAAGATAAACAATTTTTAATCTCCCCAACTGCTACACCTAAATCCGTATCTGCCAAATTAATTTGCCAATAAAAAACTGATGGCGAGTTATAGTTTGTAATTGCACCCATTTTTACTAATGGTTGTCAAAAAAACCTTTTAAATTGAGTACAACAAAAAGTTACCACCTGAAAGCGTAGAACTAGTGTTAAAAACTTCTCCTTTACACAAATTTCAGTGTTCGTTTCCAGTCAAAAATAATAAAAAATGCAAAACTATTTTTTGGACAAAACCCAAAAAGTCGGGATTAAATTTTGGGTCGAAATGTCTCGATTTTGGCAACTTTCAGTGATGTGAAATGACTGAAATGTTACCATTATTTTTTTTTAAATAAACAATATTTGGCACATAGTACTGTTTTTCAATATATATGTATACATATATATCGTAACCAGGGAACAAGAAAAAACAAACCAAACAAGGTATATACTGTATTTTGGGTCAGCATAACTACAAAGCAATAAAAAAAAGACATTTTAGGAGACATGGGCAATTCAGAATACTAAACTATGTAATAATGCTTTTTCTTTCTTTTTTCCACTTCCTATTTTTATTTTTTCTAGTGTATAAAACAAGCCAAATGAAAGAATTTACACATTTTTGCATTATAATTGTTTGTTTATTTATTTTAGGTAATGCGGACTAGTATGATATTTAATTGCTAATTGGTTGCAAAATAAAGATTTTCACTCTGTACGTTGCTGGAGATCATGTTTGACAGAATCCGCTGTGAAGAAAATTCTGGTAAAATTTATTTCAGCTATGTGAACGTGCACAAAAACTCTCCAAGTACATATAATATAAAATAATTTATTACCTAAATTAAATTAATTCGCTACACTTTTAGTTAACAGCAGGTCATATTGAGATTGGAAAAAATCCATACAAAGCACGCATCACTCGATAGCGAGGATGCAAAGCACGCATCACTCGATTATGTTTGGGCACGAAGTGCCAAGCGGGTTTTTTTTGTTTTTTTAAGTTTTTTTTTGAGATTTCGATTAAAATTAGAATTTTTCAGGGCCTAACTTTGCTTACTTATAATTTCAAATTTTTGGTTTTCGAGAAAAAAAATGTTGTTTGCAACATCCTGCGTTTTTTTGGGGGGGGAGGGGAGATACATTAGTCGCCCCGATGGATTTATTCTTCTGGCAGTATGTTGGATTTCCCTTGTAACCCGCGCAAGTTTTAGATTTTGACGCGTCAGAGGTTGTCCGTGAAATTTCGCACAGCTCTCATACATAACTCTGATAAATGTTTTGTATTTTTTTATATTTACGTTGCGCAGCAAAGTTCTATGACGTCACAAGCTCTCGCCAATAATTCACATAAATCAGTCAAACGCAGGTAGGTACGCTAAATGTTTATAAAGATCAGTGGGTAGGCATGGCAATAAAGTGACTTCTCAGCTAGGCAAGTTACATAAAAGAATGGTATCTGCCTGGAAGATAATTACCTACAATTAAGAGCAATTTGGCATTCATAAATCATTCAAGAAGAAAAAGTCTAATAGCACAAAAATGAACCGTTTTTTGAATTAAAGTGAATCGATGTAGACTGTAGAGCAGTGGTCTTCAACCTTTTTTACAAGCGATCCCATTTCAAAAGAAAATAAAATCAGCATTTACATGCGACCCCATTTTTTCCGATAGAGAGAAAAATGTTTTAAGTAATGCCGAAACTGGAACTATTTTCATGTAAATATCCCAGCTTAATTTTGAAGTAGACTTTAAATATTAGCATTCACGCCATTCAGCGTGCATTATTACGCTTAAATGTTAAAACCCAAAAGTTTCATTTAATATTGAAAATCTAATTTGCGTTAAAACTCACCAGTTTGTAGAAATCAGTTAATTTTGCATTTTTTCCTGTACCCCACGTAATATTATTGACACAATATGTCATTCATAGGACTTTATCGCGTAACAATGGGTTGGACAACTTGTGTTTTATATTGATTATTGCATCACAATGATTAGATTGTGACACGAGGTACGCGAACTAGAACAAAAACGAATCATTTTTTGGTAATAAATTTAAACGCCAATAAATTGATATTATAGCGACCCCAGAAAAAGTTTAGGCGACCCCACTGGGGGTTGCGACCCAAAGGTTGAAGACCACTGCTGTAGAATATAGCAGAGCAGCTGCGCGCGCAATTTAGCAAAAACAGTGTAAATTCGTTTTATTTTTGTTCATCTTTTTGTCGGATAGTCTTGTAGGCATTACATTTAAGTTGCGTCAAAAGTCAATCAGTTCGCGCCAATCTGCGCAGAAAGTCGTAATTCCGCACAATCATTTTTAAGAAACAAAAAAATTCCAATCTTGACTGTTGCAAGCCGGTTAATTCTGCTAATTTTGTATTTGGAAAACATGAATTGCAAGCATGTCGTTAGTAACAGCGAGAATTATGGAGGTGTTTAACGTAAACCGTCCAAAAAAACACACGAGCAATGTAAATCATCAAGCAACGTTACCACATGACAACCACATAATATCTGGTTGGGTGTAATGTGCAAACGCCATGGCTACAAATACTTATTTAATTCTTTTTGATTACAGATCAAAATGCATTTACTAGGAATACAGATAAAAAAGTACACAACAACACTACATGTCCAGATTACACGTTGTATGAACGAGCAAATGGTGAACAAAATTTAATAGGTTGGTTAAGCACAGACGTTGATGAAATACGCACCTGTAGTAATGCCGTTAAATCATGTGACTGTTTAACCAAGGAAGACGCATAAAAGTGAAATTAGGAAACTATTAGGTGTAATTAGGATCAGAGTTGCAAGCGGGCCCGAAATCTGAACCCGAACCCGCCCCGAACCCGAAAGTATAAGCCCGAAGCCCGGCCCGAACCCGAAACGTTTTTGAGAAGCCCGTTTGGGCCCGAAATTTTGATTGACAGGTCTATCCACGAAAACCTTGCAACAAAGTATAAGAAAGAAAAAAGTGAGAAAACAACAAAAACAATGAACAATCGTTGACAATGGGGTAAACAATACGTTTTAGAGTAGGGTGGGCATTAGGGCAAAGCCAGAGAATTGTTACTAAAAATGGCGGAAACGGAACGAAAAATCAGGCCCGTTTTGAGCCCGTTTTCTGACAAATACCTAAGCCCGAGCCCGGCCCGAACCCGGCCCGAACCCGAACCCGGCCCGAAAAGCCCGGCCCGACTTGCAATTCTGATTAGGATACTACAAAAAAGCGTTCCGATGATCTATGATGATCATATCCAACAGTTGTGAAAGTTTCGTAAATTAAAAAAAAAAACATTTTATACAAAACATGCCTAAAACCAGTAAACAATATGTGTCACCGTCGTAAAGAAGATCCATAACGGTGCATGAATATGTTTTAATGGTTAATCTATATTTATCTCTCCTTGGCGACAATTTTGTACGTCAGGGGCGTAAAGACAGCGCTATTGCAACCTTTCTCAATTTCAGGAAGATTGTCATCCTCTGAAAGGAACTCAAAATTTTGAACCATCGACGTCAAGAACAAAAATAGTTCAATCTTTGCCAGTTGTTCTCCCAAGCAATAACGTGGACCAACAGAGAAAGGTATGATGTAGTTTGATTTGACGAAGTTACCGTCCGCATCCAAATGTCGTTCCGGTTTAAATTTTTCCGGTTCGTCCCATAAGTTTAGATCGTTGTGAACTGCCCAAATGTTTGGTACAACCTGCGTTTTGACAGCAAGGTGAGCAAGGCGATTCTATTTCAGTCGCACAATGTATGAAACAAATCTTACAGTCGTTCCCTTTGGAATGCTAAATCCTGCCACATCCACGTCTTTGGAAGTACAATGAGGTACGCTAAACGGAACGAGGGTGCGAAAACGTTGGACTTCGTGAATGAAAGCGGAAGTGTAAGGCATGTTATCCTTCATTGACATTGACGGCCTTCCATTTTCGCCTACAAATGAAACGTTTATTACTTGTGAAAAAAATTATACATATATTTTTAGGCATACCAACAACACTTAAGATCTCTTTGAACAACTTTGCTTGTGTTTCTGGGTAGTGAATGAGACAAAGTAAAGCCCAGCGCAAAGTACTGGTGGTTGTTTCAGTCCCAGCTTCAAACAGATCCCTGATGTAGTGGAGTAGCTGTGGAGTCTGTTACGTGAAAAAAATGCATTTGTACATATATAAAAAGCATTAGTTCATATCGATTGTACAGAATATAAATTCTAAAAGTTTCCAAATTGTCTTACAGTAAAAGTTTCTTTTTCCTTGTTCATCTCCTCAAGAAAGGCATCAATAAAATCTCGAATGTCATTGTTTTGAAAAGTGGATTTGTGTTGCTTCACTTCTTTTTCGAACTCACCTGCACAAACGTTAGGAATGTATCATCTTATGCAGGGGTCACGAAACTACGGCCCGCGAGGCGGATCCGGCCGCATTTTTTGGTTTGCGAAATCGTATTGATAACTTTGCAACATTCAAAAATTAATCTACTCCTTACGAGAGTTTTCCTGTCGCGATATGTAGAATTGATTGCATAGGATTACAATGCCCAGTGTAGATCCAAGGCCAGTTTGTTACGTCACAAACAAGTGGTAATTGTGCGCAAACAATTGCCTTCTTTGATTGCTTATTATGTAATATACAAGCATTGCTCTAAAGACGAGACTAACTTTACAATTCAACAGTCGCATCACCGGATATTAAATGGGATTGGAGAAAGACCATACCTCGGCGCCCCTAAAAAAACGCCTCGCGGGCTAAGTTTGATAAGACGGCCGTATACGGCATGAAAACTATGCGGGCCGCGCGAATGATCATTACGTTTATCCGGCCGGCAGTGAAAAAAGTTTGGTGACCCCTGATCTGATGCAACAAGTATATAGCACCTCCTACTCACCAAGTATAAAGACTTCTCCTTTACGCAGTTCCTTCATCATTCCTGACGCTGGAGGTACATATTGTAGCCACGGAACAAAGGAAAGCAAACCGAACAAGGTATTCGTTTTAGGGTCACCGTACCTATTTCGGATAACAACAACGTTTACTTGATAGATATATAAGCTATTGCTGCCAGACATAGTATCAAGTTTAACGAGCTCTTCTGGCAAATGTAATTTTATTCCGACGTTTCGACGTCCTATAAAGGTCGTCTTCATCAGGGTAAACAACACTGAATGCGACTAGTACAGTGCACGATAAACAAAGGAAAAAAATGGAACGCAACAAATGTTCTTTGTTTATCGTGCACTGTACTAGTCGCATTCAGTGTTATTTACCCTGAAGACGACCTGTATAGGACGTCGAAACGTCGGAATAAAATTGCATTTGCCAGAAGAGCTCTTTAAACTTGTTTACTTGATAGATTTCTGCTGAGAACAAGTTTTATTTACAAAATGTTTTACTGCAAATTACAGGTATTTGCATTTATCAACCAACCATTTATCCAGTTCTTGAAGTAGTCCGGTAAACCATGGATCGTTATATTCGAACCGTCGACCGAATACGACTCCGCATATCACGTTGGAGATCGTATTGGATAGAATATGCTGTTAACAAAATAAACTTACACATGTAAAATATTCTGTGTCCAGCATTCATACGAATAGCCAGTGACATTATGATGAATTGTTTTTTTTACAAAAACCGTACATTAATTGTAAATGGCCGTCCATTTTGCTTTCGAATTTCCTCGTTCATGTAAGCAGCTTCCTCCAACACACGTACTTCCATGCCTTTCTTACCCATGCCGAACCTAAGAAAGTAAATATAAGTTGTGCAAACAACTTTAACAGGTTTGGTTACGGTTTGGTTTTGTGCTTATATTTACCCACGAAGAGTCATCAAGCCAAATTTTCGTTGCAATTTCCATTTCTTTCCATAATCCACCATGACAAGCCCGTGACCCGCATTTATGTCTTGAAACACAGGAATGTTTGGTCGCCCCGAAAATGACTCACCTTCGCGAACCAATGTCTGCAGAAAAGGTACGTTATTCACCGAGTTTAACAAGTTTAACTTAAGCTTTTTACCTGTTGAATGGCCTCGAAGTCGTTTAGAACAATCCAATCTTGACGGCCAAAACGAGCGGACATGATGGAGCCGTATTGATTTTTCCATTTTGCGAGAATTCGTTCAGGGTAAGCATCAAGAAACGGAAGTATCCCTATCAAGGGAAATCCCCTCGGACCCGGTGGAAATTTTCTCGGTCTGCGATACCAGTAGTAAATTCCCAGCACTATTGCAATGCAAGCGGATACAGTCGTCAAATTGCAGCATTCAATCGTCATTGCGTTAGGTTTTTACTTGTTTTTTTGTCTCTCTGTGATTTGCACTAGAAATTAGTCCTAATGTATCTCATTTTACGGTCAAAAACAATATCATTCGATATACTACAGATGCTTCGTTATATCAAACTTACAAACCAAATTAAAACTTCCTCGCATTTAAACTAAACATTGCTGCTCACTTTGTACCTCTTTAACCTAACAAAACGGTGTGCCATTACTTTAAGCCTTGCTTCATTCAAATATGTCATACAGCGTGTTCATATCTCGTGCAATGCGCTGTGCGCGTGATGTTGTATTGCCTACTTTTGATTTAGATGCCTAATGTTAGGCATTTGTAACTTAATCGTAAATTCCTTGCGCAGCATGCTTTCATGCGTTACTTGTTTAAAGTGGTCACAGGTTTCAGTGAAATACATAGAACTTAATTACATATAGCTGATTTGTTATCAAAATCTATTAAGCTTTATGACAATGCAGGCCAGCAAAATCGTCAAGTTGCAGCAATCAAGCAATTACATTCTGTAATAATTTCGAGCGGTGTGCTAAGACGCACTAGTTTATGACATCTTTCCTTTTGAAGTTACAAAGGTTATTTACATCGGGCTTCCAAATGTCTTCTGATTTAACTTTTTATACAGTGTATTGTAATATAGTTGTTTAAACACTACACTTCATAACTACATCCTATAGTATCAAAAAATCTAATTCTAATAAGCTAAAAGGTAACTCATTGCAATTAAAATGCAGCTATTGCTTAAACGGCAGTTATTTCTGACAGCGCAATTGACAAGCAAGTAGTTCAACTCCACGTTAGCGACAGCAGTCATGTGCTGAAAACGACCGGCTTTTATGCGTAACGCTCTAATGGTAGTCACGGGATTCGGCAGAACAAACACAATTTCGTCCTTCTACGACCCCTCGTTTCCATTGAGGCGAGCATGGTGTGCCAAAATCGTTCTATTACAAAATCGAGAAACAGCAAACGTTTTTGAAAGTGTACAAAACTGACTCTTTGTACGTTTATTACCGTATTTATTCGGTTAAGTTCTTAAGTTTTTTGACCTACAGATTGTGCGGCTTTTTCAGTCGAGGGCAAATGCGGCCAAACCATTAACACAAAAACCGGAGGTATTTTGTGACGTTGTAGGTGTCTGGTTTTTGACAAACGTTTCTCCTTGGAATAAACCCTCGTGATGTGTATTGTTCGCGATCAACTGGAATGGGGACACGTGATCCTCGCGCCATATCCAGAAGCGAATCCCATGACAGACATGCGATTATACATTAAAAACTGACGCGTGTTTCTCACAACCAACCTTGAAATCTGTCCAGGTCGAAAATGCACTTGGGGCCAAGCACACAAGGGTTGACTATATTGCGCAAGAGTGGAAATCAAAGCTGTTTTCACAATGCTAACACCATGTTGCAAGGCAGCATAACTGTACGTCCCAAATTATTTTTTAACTATTGCACGAAATCAATGTCTAAAGTTTCACAATCTACTAACTGAAACATAATCTATCAACTCGTTGTCCACAAAAAATACAAGCTAAAAATATATTGTGTTGTTTATAAGTTACATCAATAAACTTCCTTTAGAGTCTCATCAACGAGTGTATTAATTTAGTATCGTATGATTATTAGAAAACAACCAATAGAACAGAGATTTTAAGTTTGGCCTTGAATAAGAAAAAATAATCGGTCTTTGATCGAATACTCGGTTTCAACCCAAACCCTTCGAGGCGTGTTATTAGTTTACTACCTTGAGAACATAAAACCCGCCATGCTTAACGGCTTTAGTGGCTTTATTGTGTTAAGGAGAAAGGCGCCACGGTACCGAAACCCATCACCTGCTAAATAAATGCAAGACAATGAGAATTTTCGTACTTGATTGAGTGGGGCGGGCCGCGGTGGCCGATTTCTTCTGTTCAAACAAACGAGCTTGCCACTCCACTGCAAATTCTCATCCACCTTTTTCGTGATTTTTTACCCACCTGTTATCCTAAAACGTGAAATCAAACGAGCCTAAAGCGACCGAAGGTGAAAATACCACGCTTTTTTTGTTTCTTTGAATGGAAGGTTTCATGCTTATAACTTTGGTTAAGGTTGTATTATACTTGTTGTGTTTTAACTTTTTTTTGATCCAAAAAATACTTTTTTTTATACCATGTAGACTTTGGTAATGATCAAACCTTTAAAAAGACGTTTCAAATTGGGTTTCCGCCCATTAGCTATATGGGTTCGTCATGTGTAAATCCATTATATGGTTGCTCGTGGCGGTGATGAAGACTTTAAAACTAGTTAAATAAGTTTATTTCGCTTGATTAAAGAAAACATGGCGATACAGCAGCACTAAAACATTCAGGCTGGAAATAGCTGCGCTAGTAAAACGCTATGAAGCGCAACATAGTAACGGGGACAAATGGTTAGTACCCAGCTAACACACAACGTAGTTTCGACGTTCGGAACCAATTTTTTTACACAAAGTAAATGTTGTGGGAAAGTTTGCCAACGAACGTCAACAAATCACGTCTTGCTACAGTTTTTGTTACGTAATAACTTACATGACGTTGAAATTTGGTAAAACCTAACGTCAGGCAAAAACATTTATACAACCTTTCCAGACGTGTTTTAAAACGTGAAAAAAACGTATTTTGTTAACGTTTGAAGAAAACCTGTGTGCAACTATATTTGACGTAATTTTAAACGTTTTATTGACGTTTCATCTGAACGTTGCAACAAACTAAAATAAAACTGTTTTTGAACGTCATACGTGACGTGGAATTCACGTTTGTTTCTGACGTCAAATTAAACTTGTGTACAACCGTTTTCGACGTCATTTTAAACGTTTTATTAACGTTCTTTACTAACGTTGCAACAAACTGCAATACAACTTTGTTAAAACGTCATATGTGACGTAGAATTGACGTTTGTCTCTGACGTCAAATTTAACTTGTGTACAACCGTTTTCGAAGTCATTTTAAACGTTTTATTAACGTTGTTATGTAACGTTGCAACAAACTGCAATACAACTATTTTAAAACTTCATACGTGACGTAGAATTCACGTTTGTCTCTGACGTCAAATTTAACTTGTGTACAACCGTTTTCGACGTCATTTTAAACGTTTTATTAACGTTCTTTTGTAACGTTGCAACAAACTACAATACAACTTTGTCAAAACGTTATATGTGACGTAGAATTGACGTTTGTCTCTGACGTCAAATTTAACTTGTGTACAACTGTTTTCGACGTCAGTTTAAACGTTTTATTAACATTGTTTAGTAACTTTGCAACAAACTACAATACAACTCTTTTAAAACGTCATATGTGACGTAGAATTCACGTTTGTCTCTGACGTCAAATTTAACTTGTGCACAACCGATTTTAACGTCAGTTTAAACGTTTTATTAACGTTGTTTAGTAACGTTGCAACAAACTGCAATAAAACTATTCTAAAACGACGTATGTGACGTAGAATTCACGTTTGTCACTGACGTCAAATTTAACTTGTGTGCAACCGTTTTCGACGTCAGTTCAAACGTTTTATTAACGTTGTTTAGAAACGTTGCAACAAACTACAATAAAACTATTCTAAAACGACGTATGTGACGTAGAATTCACGTTTGTCACTGACGTCAAATTTAACTTGTGCACAACCGTTTTCGACGTCAGTTCAAACGTTTTATTAACGTTGTTTAGTAACGTTGCAACAAACTGCAATACAACTTTGTTCAAACGTCATATGTGACGCATAATTTACGTTTGTCACTGACGTCAAATTTAACTTGTGTACAACCGTTTTCGACGTCATTTTAAACGTTTTATTAACGTTGTTTAGTAACGTTGCAACAAACTACAATAAAACTATTTTAAAACGTCATATGTGACGTAGAATTCACGTTTGTCTCTGACGTCAAATTTAACTTGTGCACAACCGTTTTTGACGTCAGTTTAAACGTTTTATTAACGTTGTTTAGTAACGTTGCAACAAACTGCAATAAAACTATTCTAAAACGTCACATGTGACGTAGAATTAACGTTTGTCTCTGACGTCAAATTTAACCAGTTTACAACCGTTTTCGACGTCAGTTTAAACGTTTTATTAACGTTGTTTAGTAACGTTGCAACAAACTGCAATACAACTATTCTAAAACGACATATGTGACGTAGAATTCACGTTTGTCACTGACGTCAAATTTAACTTGTGTGCAACCGTTTTCGACGTCAGTTTAAACGTTTTATTAACATTGTTTAGTAACTTTGCAACAAACTGCAATAATACTAGGCCTATTTCAAAACCTCATATGTGACGTAGAATTAACGTTTGTGTCTGACGTCAAACAGTTCAAACGTTTTAGTACCGTTATTTAACAGGTAAACTACAACTGCAATGTTATATACACAGATGTTTTTAAAATGAAACGTCAATTCCAAATTGCAGGTTTCTACAATTGGTTTTCCGTGTCCGTACCAGCTTTTTGACCGCTTTTCGTGTTCGAAGATTTTGAATTATTACGCCATAGGTCGCACCATAACATTTCAAAATCCGTCATGCAGGTTTGATTCTGGGCGCAGTGATCACTTTAAAAGTGTTTTCAAACCGCTCTCCCATGAGCTCCGATGAGAAAGCTTGTAGTCCTTAATTCATTTTTGGCGCGATAATTACTTAACTTATTAATTTTTCTTTTAAACGCATGTACAAATCATTACGACATAGATCGCAAGATTCAAATTCAAAATAGTCACGCACATTTTGAATTTTGGCGCGAAGTGACGGACTTTGAAATTCCAAACCCCGCTGTTATGGATGGACTTCGGTTCAAAAGGTGTAGAACTGTAGAAGTGTTGTCCGTGTGGTGGACTTCAGAAATTCATAATGCGTTAGTCAACTTTGAGCAGATATTTTCCTTATTTATTCCCACGATTATTTTAATACAGTTCGAGTGAGAGGCCTGAATTGCCTGAAGTTGAACTATTTTGGAGATATTGTCTGTCTGTTTTTATATTATTTCAGATTGGTATGTTTTAAATAAGAATATGAGTGGTGTTTGCTGGGCACAAGCCGTATGTTTAACGTTTGTTTACACTAACATGTAATATGTACAGATTGTTGCACTGTTATTCATTTTTACATATTTACCTGCTATTTTACTTGATAATGATTTGGATATATTTACTTAAAAAGTCACTATTGTGCTATTTGTAAAAAAGTATGCTAAAGTTTTTTTCTAGAAAGTAAGCTATATAATGTAGGCTATACATTTGGATAAAAATTGTCCACTAAAATCAATTAGTTAACTAAAATTATTGATTGTTTTTGACACACACTTATACTTAATTAGGTCATGTACCATCATAATTAGGAAATGCTTGTTTTGTTGTTTTATATTTACATTGCAGTTTTAATATTCATTACATTCAATTAATACACACTAAACATGTGTGAATTTTTCATAAAACTACTTTGTGCTGAAGACACATATACTTGTCATATTGGTCATCGGAACGAAAAACTTAAAATAATTGAAGACCACAAACGGGTTGCTAAACATTAGTACATTACCAACTCATGTGTCAAAAGTATCTTTATTGCCCTGCAACACATACAGATGGATCAGTTTTATGTAAGTTATTAGTAGCCAATAGTTGTGTATGTGTTTATAGCCTAAATAATATAGAGTGCAGTATATGTTGTAATATGTAAACTACCTTATATGCTGTTCTTCTCTTTATGCATGATTATAAATATATTAGGTAAAATTGATTATATTATTTAATGCTGGTCATATTTATGTCAAAGATTTTGCAGCTGTTTGCAAATTTGCTCTGTCACATGGCAAAAAAGTGCAGCACAATGAATGAGCAGTTGCAGATAATTTGTTTTAATTTGCTGTTTTAGTTGTTGGAATTGAGACTCTTTTTCTTTCCAAAAATATAAATAGTTTTTATATTTACCACTTACTTTTGGTTTTGTGTTTTAGCCTACAAGTTACACATTTTTGGAGTGATGCTAAAGAAGAAATGGAACTTGTGACAATGCAAAATCTGTTGAAAGCCCCCAATCTAGTGGCAACTATAAGAGCTAGAGGTTTTTAACTGCAAGCAAACTGAAGACAAAATCTTTTAGCAAGTCTTAGTAAGTTATAAACTAATTTATAGTATCTGGAAAATGACAAAAATTATCGGAACAAACAAAGGACAGCAAAAGGTATAGTTCTACTTGCAGAAGTTTGTCTAACAAAGCTTTACTGACTTGTATACAGTATTTACATTTGACAATTTTTTTATTATAGGCTGGTATTCAAAGCAAAACACTGGATTCCTAAAGCACCAGAAGAGAAAATTTTAAACTAGTCTGAATACAAAGTAAGTTTATCAACAGTACAAACTTAATTTTATTCTGGCCCTAAGGCTGGTCCAGCTCTGGCCCTATTTGCTTGATTTAGTATGGTAGAATGTTGAAATATGAAGCAATGCACAGTGTGGAATGTTAGTTGTTTGTCCTTTAAAAGAACTTTTGGTAGAAAATGTTTTAAACAATTAAATAACACATGCTACCCAAACCTTTAACAAATAAGATTTTAATTTTGTTTGTTTACCTAACAAAATTGACATATGTTGCAATAAATTATACCTAAACGACTAAAATGTAACAAATTGGATTTGATTTGCAGGGTGGAAGTGCCGGGAATCTTTGTCAACATCCTTGACTTCAGATGTGAGAAGTAAAGATTGTTTTTGAAAGGCAGAGATTGCCATGGACTTTGATTTAAAAAATTCTATATTTTTCTGACACTGCTTAAAATGTTTATTTGTTTCTGCTATAATTATGTTGTATTGATAAGCTGCAGACAGTGCACACTGTTTCGACCTATAAGGTCTCATCAGTGCAGCTGGTGACGAGAGATCGGCCGCATTGGCTAGTGCAGCCACCAAACGGCACTCCAGTTTGTGGTGAGCAACAGGGTACAACCCCATACATCACCCAGTCTGTGCGATGCCACAACTGGGCATACAGCACAAATGAAACTGGCTCACAGTGGCCAAGCAACTGCTTGGGAACCACAGTGAAGTCGGCTCAGTGTCACAGTATCAATGTAAAAGCATATGAGCCAATAAATGATAAGCTGCAGACAGTGCACACTGTTTCGACCTATAAGGTCTCATCAGTGCAGCTGGTGACGAGAGATCGGCCGCATTGGCTAGTGCAGCCACCAAACGGCACTCCAGTTTGTGGTGAGCAACAGGGTACAACCCCATACATCACCCAGTCTGTGCGATGCCACAACTGGGCATACAGCACAAATGAAACTGGCTCACAGTGGCCAAGCAACTGCTTGGGAACCACAGTGAAGTCGGCTCAGTGTCACCATAGTATACTAACATGGTAGTCCAGCTATTGTTACCGTCACGCTTGATTAACTCTGCACGCTTGTCGGATGCTTGCATTGAGTTGGGTGCCTTAAGAGCAGGAAAATGACAAAACTGTGCGTGTGTGGTCGGTTGTATGCATCTACCATGTGTAATATTACTACGTTTGGTTGGAATTATGCTGTTGGAGGGAATTTACTGAGTTTTTTTGCCTTTTAGTCCTTCTTTAACCGCGTTGAAGTGATTTTAGCGTGGTTTTACCTAACATATTCAAGGGTGCATAAAGCTTGTTACGGATCAAACAAAAGTCTGGTGAAAATGGAACTTTTCCAAACTGACTGCATTTTTAATAAACTGATGTTTAACGACTTTGACCCCGACCAGGAACTCGATCCGGACAGACGGAAAGTCAAGCTTAAACGAAGACCATATTTTTTCCAAAGTTACTCATTTTAAACTGTCAACAAGAGGTAGATTTTTCCTAAAAGAACTGATTAGATGAGAAACCATGCAAAAGAGTGATGTGAAGCAAAAAGTTTATTTGAAAAAAAATCAAGGTACAAAAACAATTTCTAGACATCATAAACAAGTAATAAAGTGGTGCAGAAAAACAGTCAAATGCTGTGATAAGTAACATGGAGTTTAAAGTATTTGGAAGGTGATGTTTTGTTCAAGGCAAAAAACAATTTTGCAAAAGTAAGTAAAATTGTTAGCAAGTTGTCCACCATGCAATCACAGGGCCAGCTGGTTTCTTTTATGGAGCAAGGGCCTGGAAGTCTCACTTATCCTTCATTAGAGTTACTTCAACTTTCTCAAAGTGTGTACCTGAAATGCTTGAAAGCTAGACTTTTTTTGTGTATTGCAAAAGTTTTCTATGATCCTCATTATGAAAGTTTCCAACATAGGACATGTGATATTCTGAAAGTTGATATGGATAAAGAGAAAGTACCCAATAGGTTTTAATATTCGTGGATTTATTTATTCATGTCTTGTCGTTCACGTTTGCCAAAAAGCTCTTTTCTAAAATGTTCCAAAGGTCTACCAAGCAAACCAAAAAAGAGGAGCTCTGAAAAATAAATCAAAATGACTGTCAAAAGTGCCTGTACTTTCTGCACAAATGTGCTTCTTTTTTCAAATTACAAAATATGAAACTACTTCATTTTAGCTTTTTAATAATAATGTTATAGCTAACAGTAGGCTACTATGAAAATCGTATCCGAGTGCAGTATAAAGCCAAGTGATTTACTAATTAGGATTTTGAAAAAAGAAGCTGTAGAAGTAAACAGTGCACACTGTTTCGACCTATAAGGTCTCATCAGTGCAGCTGATTAAAAGACATATGCCATATTGGTTAGTGTAGCCATCTGATGGCCCTCCAGTTTGTTGGAAGTAACAGGCAGAACATTAATTCCTCACCAAATCTGTTCAATACCACAAATGGGTATAAACCACAGAAAAAAAACTGATTTTTAATGCCTAAGCAACTGCTGGGGAACCAAAGTGATGACAATATGATTAATAAGCCAATAGATAGATGATAAGTAAGCTGCAAATACTGCTCACTGTTTTGACCTGTAAGTTCTCATCAGCGCACATGATGATAAGACATAGGACATGTTGGCTAGTGTAGTAACATGCTGAAAAACCTTGCCTCGCCAATTCGGTTCATTGCCGCAATTTTAAAGCAATTCTTACAAAAAAGATGCCTGTCTATAAGTTTTTAAAAATATACTTTAAAGAGTTCATACAATTAAAAGCTAAAAACGTTTTAATAGCTCTACATACATTAAACAATAAACCCAATAACTAAAAAACTTCAAAACAGACACAAATTTGTCTCCAGCGGCTTTTAAAAACTAGCTGTTTACCACGTACCTCATACAAAACTTCAGGCGACGTGCAGTGTTATTCATGCGTAACCGAAATGCGCAGGATAATAAAAGAAACGAGAGGAAAAGAGGAGCTGGACTACCATGTTAGTATACTATGGTGTC